>NC_037602.1:20859083-20942381 GCF_003073045.1 Pomacea canaliculata | reverse complement strand
ACTCTTAGTATTCTGATACAAGTATTAACTCTAAATTAACTTCACCTCCAGAGGAAAATGGATAGATCTGCCTTATTATATATATATCCAATTAGTGAAGAATGACCACAAGCAGAGACGACCACTAGGGTATCCGTACAGTGTGCTCCTCCCGTTCTCCGTTCAACCATCTTTCCCAATACAGCTAGAAGGCTGCTTTAAATCAGTTATATATTACTACTCCTAACTCTCAAGATCCACTTATTCAAATTGACTGCTATATAGATGTTTTTAAAAAATCCTCTGCCAGCCAAAAAGTAAAGAACCTTGCATGCTATATGTGACTTACCAGGAAGAAACTCTGTTTTAGGACCTTTAGCATTGAACACATGCAGATTCTCTGGCTGTTGAAGATGATTCCTCATCCCCTGCACCCCGTTCCCTTCACTACCAATTCCTGACTGATGATGCTGATGCTCCACCTGACTTTATTGCTCGATACCCGTATGGATAGGAATTTTTTTTCTGGCAATCACACAAGATATATGTTTCCTTTGTATAGGAACAAAGTTACTAAAATGTCATTAATCCATGACATTCATGATGTTATGATTGATGATCATTATCATCATAAATTCTTCAACATTTAATGAGACATTATTTTCAAGTGTAGACTTTCCAACCAGTGAAATCTGCTGGTGCTGTAATCCCTTTTTTTAACAATAAATGTGTAATTTGCTTCTCTGATTTTAATATTACAAATGACCCATACCTTTCTCTCATATATCTTTACCATATCTTTACCAATCTGTTCACTATTATTCCTTAGCATTGTTGATACAGAATCAAAGCCAGAACAATTCAAAAACTTCAACTATTATTTATAAACAAAACCTTTTCGGATAAAAAAAATATTATGCTGCAAATAAAGATTCTTTTGATCCCACAAAAAACAACAATGAAGAAAACACATTTCTGTTAAAAAAACAACAAAAGTGCAATAAAACAAAGTGAAAAAAAGTGTATGGTCTTGAAATTTAAGAACCTTAAAGTTTGTAAGAATTAAGTGGACAAGTAGAACATTGTAACCTTTATCGAAAGTTTTTATTGCAATAAAATTCTTTCAGCAGTAGTTTATGTAAAGAGAATGAAGACAAGGTAGCGTCTGTAATGAATGAAGCCATTTACATAAAAAGCAGGTACAAAGTATCTGAAGTTGTCTTATTTCTATTTTTATATTTTCACCTCCTCGATTTGGAGGTGAAGGATAGTACCTTTCCAACAGAGAACCTCAGACAAATGCATCCTACTGTCAAACGCCGCGATGATAAGACGGTGTAGCTCGTTGGGTACGCTCAGATTCACATCGTCGTACACGCGAGGATGGACCAACAGTACTCAAATGCATCAGTTCTTGACACTCTGTAAGCCAAATCCTATGTCCTCCCAGCATTGACTGAATTACCATAAGGGTGCACAGAAACAGTACAAATGTGCATGCAATGAAGATGACCCTGACTGTAGGTTTGATTCTTTGTAGGTAGAGACACAAAATAGCCTGGCACACCACAAAACCTACAACTCAACCACTTGACATAAAAATACTCACTATGTCTGTTGCAAAATGACTGTATTCACTATCTGCAAATCAAGTCATTGACCTCGAGTACAGGTTTCGCACACTGTAAAGGCAGGTACATTTGTCTTTGTTGTGTCTTGCATTGTCTCAACAACGATTTGCCAGAATAACGTGTGGTAGGCTCGTGAAGACAGAGTGCACAGAAACATACTGAAACATGGCAGGCCCAGATTATGAGTGTTTTGTTTGCTAACATAAACTCCTACACAATATAATAATATATACTGATAAGTAATAAGACTTGCTTAAAAATTAAGGGTTGAAACAATAACACACAAGCCCCTGCACATACACAAACACATATTCTTATACATAAGCCTATACCCTCCCCTACACACACCCAGCCATCCCCTCACAAACCCCCTTCCACACACACACCAACACTACACACACTGCATTCAGCCACTTAATTCATCCCTGTGCTGTATTGTGGACAGCTGCCTCCACCTAGCACTTCCACCTTTCCTCATAACATATCTCTCCCAGAAAACTCTAAATTACTCTCTCAAAATCCTCATTACTAATGAATGATCAGGTGAATTAAACTCAAACCCGCCCATACCAACCTAACAAGAAGCTAGTCTCAAGCACAAATTCTTGATCCTTTCGCTAGCCATATACATAGGACATTGTTATGCACTGGTACACAGCACATTTAGTCATCAGTACACAGATGCACATGATAGCTGCACAGTAGCTATAACTAAATAGGTTAATAAGCAGCAGTACAGAAAATGTTCTGCATCTTATATTTGATGGGGCAGTTGATAAGTTCACATGTTTCAAAAGCCTGAAAAAAGCCACAAGCATGTTAGGAGTGGCTAAGACATTCCTCTTCTCTTGAAAGGTCATGACTAGCCTGTTGAAAGTGAATGTGAAATGTAAATGCCCACATGAATGACAACACATATATGACTGTGCATCAACTGACAAAAAATGAGAGATGGTCATAGATAACTTAGTTATACAAAAGGACAAAAGAGAAAACAGGAAATTAAACCATGCTCTTGAGTCAGGTGTGTGGCTTTTGATTGATTTGAGAACACTGCAATGCAATAATTTTTAAGCAGAAAAAAAGACAAAATAAGGGCAAAATGACATTTAAATATTGAAGTCAAAATCTGCCCTTGTAAGAAAAGTCCTGATGTGAAGTGCCATTCAAATAACAAGTGATTATAATGCACACTCATTATGAATCTAAAAAGTAAGCAAATAAAATGTCTGAATTTTTTCTGGTCAGCAGAGAAAGTGTCAGTGTGAACTGCAGTTTGAAATCTAAAAAGAAAGGCTGTTTAGAGGGCCAGGACATTTTCTGAGAAAGCAAATAAACCTTCACCAAAATCTAGTCAAGCTTTGATCTTAAAATGTCAACAGTTTGGTCTTCATCATTAGAACTGGCTGCTGTACTCACCCTGTGAGTCCTTGTGCCTGTCATGCGAATTACAAGTAACTGTATGTTTATCTCTTCATCAGGAAAATAAAAATCATCAGAGAAAGATATATTATGGCATGCCATTCTTTAAAAATAAATGGCATGCACATAATTAAAAAAATCATAATTGTTTATCACATTATTATTAAAATTTACAGAAATATATATACCTTTGCATTCTTAAGAAAGGGTGTTAGTGACAAAGAAAATAAGTGAAGGATGACAGCACAATGGCTCCACGCCAGCATTCCATAAAGAAGTCCTTTTATTTCTAGGACTTGTGATCTCTTTCACAAACCCAATAACTGTATGTCAGCTGGGCAGGTGATTAACATGTAATAATCCCAGCCTTTTTATATTACTTCTCTGTACAGGTATACATAAATGTATGTACACAAGTAATAAAATGTGCATGCAACTTACCAGCAAAGTCTGAAGCTGAAGCTCACTGGTGTTAAATGAAGGTTGAACAGCGCCTCATAGCTGGGTCTGTGGCATGTGTGGGTCGAAAAAAACACAAATGGTTCAAGTAATTGGGGCTGGTTATTCTGCTGCAAATATGATGATAAAAACTATGTATATATAAGCAGGGCAAAAATGGGTTCTTCTAGTACCAGTCAAATAATGCACCGTCATGCTATGTGTGTTATGTCTTTCCCAAAACTGAATGTAAACTCCAAAGTGTATACTGCTTAAAATATGCAAGAAAAATACACAACCAAGAAAAACCATTGAGCTGTACATTAGTTCAGGTGCTGTTTTCATATTGGTGATCTGCTAGAGCTGATCTATGGCAGTCAGGGACAGTACACAAAAATTTACAATGACTACATTTTTATATCTTACAGAACAGTGACCACCATTCTCTTAGAAATACATAAATGTTTTCTCACAATGTCAATAAAGTGACAACAAAATAGAATACTGATAAAAAAAAAAAAATCAAACGTAGTTGAGAAATAGCAAGTTCCCGTATACCTGACAACCTAAATCACTTTTTTTCAGTAACTTCATCTTTCTTCAGAAAAAAATACATTGCTCTCTTTGATTAAGTACATTTCAGTGGAATTTTCTTTACTAAAGTATTTAGATTACAAGATTTCATGTCATCAAGACAAAGGAATGTTGAGCATATTTTTGTCTAGAGCTAACTTTGTATTACAGTTCTCAGAAAACATTACACAGAAACTGGTCAGTATTGACATAATTGAGAACTAAGATCACAGAAATATAAATGAATACCACAACAGCAGTAAACCAGAAACATGTTAAACACACAATCTGTAAAAGTTTAGATGGCAGCTATAATAAAAAATGATGTCCAAGCCTTTATCTTTTATCATATGTTTCAGTTAAAACATATAACACTTTTCAAAAGATTAAACATGGTAATTTATACCTCACCTATTCTATAACTGAGTGAAAGCAACTTGGTCTAACATAACATAACTAATTAATCTGTAGGAATGAAAGCAGCAATTGATAAGGTGGAGTGAATATCTTAATTTGCATCATGCAGCAGTCAAGATTTTGTCCTGAACTTTCTCTGATTACCCTTTATTATCCTAAACTACACTTGAAAGTAAGAAGGAACACATGAATGACCCTTGGAAGATATCAAAATAAAAAAGGTTCTGTAAATACTGAAATGGAAGACCCTTGATGAAAATGTCATGGTTACAAGTAGAAATTTAATATTAGAGTTATCAAAGCACTTCTTACTGGAATCAGAATTAGATGTCAATAAACATAATCTATGATTTTTGGAGATGTGTTTCCACTAACTGTACATATACTCTTCACTTTATCCAAAGTCATTAAGAATTTGTGCATTGCATTTTCTATAATCCAATCAAGCTAAAATAATCAAAATTAATATTAAAAAAAGCAAGTAGGCAGAAGCAATTATTTATTTTAACGTTACCCAACACCAAGTTGTCTCCTCAAATCAGTCAAACTTCAACTGTGTTTCTCTTTAAACAGTTTCCTGCATTACATTTAAGCCTTGAAAAAAAAAAACCACACAAAAATGAGAAAAAAGCACATGTTATTTCCCTTAAAATATAACAGCCTTTTCACATATGTTGAGAGTTATATTAATGTAAAATACTGTATGAATAAAATATGAAAAAAACTAGTAAACAAAGTTATGATGCAAAACTGGCAGGAAAGTGCACATCACTTCTTGGTAAAGGAAAAGCAAAGCATGGAAATCTCAAAATGCAAGAATAATTTGGCATGCCATGCTACGAAGAAGCAAGTTTTATTCAAGGTATGAATGGGATCCATGTAGTGGCTGGCATTGCTTACAATAATAGACAGCAATTAGCAAATGAAAGATTTTTTAATGTACATCCTTTTGCAAATGCGACAAATAATTAACATACCTCTTTCTGCAGAATGTGTTTAGGCCTTTGTTTGTTGTAAGTGTACATTCTGTATATCTGAAACTGCAACATGATGGCATATTTTTTTCTCGAACTGGCTTCAATAACAAAAATATTAATGGTGTTTGTGAGCTACACCTAAAGTACGTTTCCAGTTCGGACAAATAAAAGATATGACACGACAACAAAAAGCATAAAATAGAGAGCTTTAATTCATTTTTGTGGTACAGTACATGTTACTGCAAAATTATTGTCATCACAGTGTAACTATTTGGAGGTTTCTAATTAAGAATTTGTCGTTCCGATTCACCACGTTGTTGAGACCAGACTGAGTATAAACTACGCAGACGCGTACAGCGTTAAGTGTCAATTAAACACAAAATAAACATCGAGAATTTTACAGGGAGAGAATAACAGTAAGTGGTTTTCTTACATCTTAAATCATTCTAAATGTCAATAAATGCACCTTGGTAGCAAAATATTATGTCCAAGTAACATGGACTTCCATTGTTGTTATGGGTCTGCCATCTTGAAACTGAGGAAGTTGATTTGCAGACATGCGCAATGAGCTCGGAACTTGGCCGTCTGCTTCTGGCCTCCAGGTTCACCTTGCTTGATCCTCTTCACCGACACGTGGTAATCGCTCCTTAGCTGACCAAATGTGTAAACAAATATAGTGTCAACTATCACGTGGTCACTCAGGTTGCTATATAAGCTAACCTTCAAGAAGTTATACGTCTTGGAAACTTTGACTTTGTTTTGCCGATTTTCCTAAAATGTCAGCAGTTTTCGACCCTACAGGTATTCCATAGAACTGTTTCACTCATCTGAAATTGCCACAAACTCGTATTACTTGGCAAAGTGTTTTATTTACTTTGCTTGTACGTTTTTGAAAAGCACAGAAAGTGCAGACTCAATAATGCCATAATGTTCACTTGTGTAGGACATATATAGTTTCTTGTAACTATTTTTGCTGTAGATTATGAGATCTTGCAGAACAATTAATAACTATTTTCATTTGCTTGCTTTTTTTGTTTTTTCTTCTTTTTTTTAAAAAAAAGAACATCCGCATATTCGCTTCAACCCTTTAAAAGATGACTGGGTCTTAGTGTCACCGCATCGGGCGAAACGCCCTTGGCAGGGGCAAGTAGAAAAGAAAGAAGAAGAAACTATTCCAAGATTCGACCCCAAAAATCCGTTATGCCCAGGAGCGACGAGGGCGGGCAGCAAGGTAAATAAACATAAATATGTTTTGTCATTTGTAGAAAGTTATGCTGGGTTTTTGAAGAAGCGGTGACAGGAGAAACAGCGCCTTCTTCTGGGACTAGGACCTCTATCCGATTTCTCAAGGCACATCATCGATTGAAACTATTAACTTTCCGAGCCCGATACATTAAAACTAATACTCCAAACAATGCTTCCACGCGAAATCCGGCGTTAAGCAGGTTTAATTGTTGCTTGGTTACTCTTTTGGTAACTATGTTTTGGGGGAATAGTGCTGATGCCTACACTTTCTAGTGTAGAGTTTTTTTTAAAAAATTATTATTAAAGTCTGCTTATCTCCTTAACCACTGTTTGTTTAGATTTTGCACTCCAGACTTATGATGATGCATGCGTAACTGAGGAGTTGCCAGAACTAGAAAGAAACTGAAGTAAAAGTTAATGTAGAATTTTTTGTTTCACTTTAACTTTTTGATTAGTATCATAATTATCAATGCAAAAGAGTTAATGACACTGTATCAGCCATATTTTAGGTAATTGCAGGTTTCCTGGCCTTCCCAAGACTAAAGCAAATTCACAGTTTAGAATAAACGTGCATCACTGTGTTGTGCCTTTGTGATGTTGTAACTCATTCACTGCAGTGTGCCCATTTTGTCCTATTATATATGTTCATGCATGTGAGCATTTTTCTTGTGTTCATGGCCATGCAGCAGCCTCTAGTAATTTCAAGAGACAGTATTGCTTTGGATTTTATCTGTAAATAAAATCATATGTTCAGTTTTGGAAAGAAAAGGTCAAAACTGCAACCTTAGATGGGGTTTTCAAAAACGTGTTTGCTATTGGAAGGTCAAGATAAATACATTTTGCTGTGTCTAAAATGACCTTGTTGAATCCATTTCCTTCCATTCTAGTGTGTTGACTGCCATATTGCTTTCACATGTGCTAGGGTTAGCATTTTCATGAATGGTAAGGGAAGTTCCACAATATTCCAAATAAGCTTTGTTCCTGACATCTGGAGACCACATGTAGATTTGTTAAAAATATATTGTTTCCATCCACTCAGCATTTTTTATACATCTCCAAATTAATACAATGAATAGCCGTAATAGCAGCCTATTGTCTCTTCAGTTCAACAAGTGAAATTAGAAAAATGAAGAAGCTGCTTTCTATGTTAATAATGTATGTCTGTACCCAGTGGATAAGTTAAGTAATTTCAGTTTTCACTCTTTCATATGTACATGTATGAGAGAATCACTGAACTTTACTGCATTTCATATTATAGGAAAAGGCTTATAGATTTTATAAGAGTAAATCAACTATTCATTTCAAAATAATCATCTTGAACTGGGAAACCAGATAGATGTGGTTAGAGCACTGGCATCCACACCCAGAGGAACTGGTTTGATGCCTGTGTGGTACAGCAAACATCGCCCAGTGGTCTGAGCTGTTTGGAACGGGTACCTAAATCCACAGAAGTTTGGAGAAAAGCAAAGCAGTTAGAGGAAAAGGAGGTGGGCATCGTCCAGAAACCTTGGATCATCCCCACCTCACCTTCCAATAACCAGAAAAAAAGGTTAAAGGGCTAGGGGACAACCTTTGGCTTTATGTTGAGGTAGCCAGAGCTAAAAAAAATGAAAACTATGTATAGAAAGAGTTGCTGAAAAAAGTCTGCTAACTGTTCACAGGTAAATCCTGATTACAAAGGAACCTTTTTGTTTACCAATGACTTTCCGGCTATCTTAGAGGACACACCTGCACCAGGTATTTATTTCACTGTTATTAACATAAATGTAATTATGCATTTCCTCCAAGATTATGTACCCTGACTACTTGTCCCCAAATACTGCTCAAGTCTTATTTATTTCTGCAATTTGTGGATGTCTGTTTTGATTGTTAAATACTGCAGATACCATCATTATGCACCAATGTCAAAATCAAAATTTTTTTTGTCTTCATCTAAACACTTTCAAAGGTGGAGATTGTTGGTAGCAGTTATAAGTCTTGTGTTTGTCTTAGGCTGGTTTGGATATTGTTTGTTGGAATGTTTTTGGTTTTTTTTTTTAAGTTCCATGAAATATACTAAATGTTTCATGCATTTGGGGTTTGTTTCTGACAGCAGTCAGTGATGACCCCTTGTTTCAAAGTGCTGCAGCACAAGGTACCTGCAAAGTCATGTGTTTTCATCCTTGGTCGGACATAACACTTCCACTCATGGAGATCAAAGACATCAAAGCTGTTGTGGATGCTTGGGCAGACCTGAATGCTGATCTGGGTCAGAAGTATGCTTGGGTTCAGGTGAGTGTTAACAGCATTTTGCTGTGGCAGTTGTCTGCACACCTCAGCAAATTCCTTAACAAATAACATTTTGTCTAAGTTTCATGATAAGCGCTGAACTCTGCAAGCTGAGCACAAGACCACAATATCCTTGACCAGTAATGTTTCCTTACTGGTCTGCTACAACAAATTTGACCATCAGCTTTCCTTGTCACAGTAATCATGGACAAATTGGGCCAGTCATTTAACTACACTCTTTATAAAAACATTTGAATAATGAGCTATGTCCCCATTAACTGAGCCTACCTGTTTTGACGAGGGAAAGAACATTAATGCAACTAGGTCTACAATACAAGTTCATTGTCTTCCAAGAATAATTCATGTACTACTTTTGTTGCAGACATTTACAAGAAAGACATGAAAAATGCATAGTATACTAAAATTTATTTATAATATTTTATATGGACATGCTTATAAAAAGAGATCAATGTGAATCATTTTCCTGCTACATGTTCATGTACAACTTAACAATCTTTCACTTGCATGCACATGTGTATGTGCACACAGGCTAATTAAACTTGGTTCAGACTTACGAACAAAGGAACCATATAACCTCTTAATCTTAGCACAAAGTTGCTAATGGTGAGGAATTTTGTGCTTCAGCAAACCCACATTATGACAGCCATCTAAGATCCCTTTGATTCTTGTGTCCTCCAAATAAACTTTGTTGAGAATAAGATAAAAGAAGTTGTGTTGACTCTGTTAAACAATTACTTTAGTAATTTTAGGTTTGATTTAAGCGCCTCACTTTTACTTTAGTACACGAGACCTTTAAACTACTACTTCATTATACACACATGGAAAGCTTAGTATATGCCAGCATTACATAGAGTGAAAATTACTTTACTGCCATTAGCACTTCTTGTTGCAGTTTTGATTATTCCCTGATCACTTTGTGGGTTTTTTTTAATCTCTTTGTGTACCAGACATGGTTGGTCTCTACACACTTTTCTGTTTGAAAAGTTGCCTTCTAGTTTGATAGATCTATTGGGAAATGTCAGAATTTATTGTATCTAGGGAAATTCAAGTATCACTAAAGTTGCATGCAAATATAATTAGGGCTTTGAAAACATTGCATTGATATTCCTTGTATCTCTGACAGATCTTTGAAAATCGTGGCAGCATAATGGGATGCTCAAATCCCCACCCTCACTGTCAGGTAAACAGCATAAGCATATTGTTCATTCCGTTTAATGATATCAATATACCAAAAGCCACTTAATTGTGTTGTCTCTTTGGAATCTGTGATTCTAAGTGGGTATAGGTTTTGCTTTTACCACTGTGTGTGAAAATATTTAAAGTATTTAAGTAAAGTTTATGATGTTTAAACATAAAGCAATCCCAATGAAATTTGAAACACCAAAGTTTTGTCAATGTTCTTTTGCGGTGTCAGTAACTTCAATATTTTCTCAGATAAGCTTCATTGTTTCAGGTGTGGGCCAGCTCATTTATACCAAATGAACCTGCAGTAAAGCAAAAGTCACAAAAGGCTTATTTTGAAAAGTACAAGAAGCCATTGCTTATAGACTACTTGCAGAAAGAGCTTCAGAAGAAAGTAAGGCCAGGCAGTTTGCTCATGTATGACCATAAATCCATCATGACATCTATGTTGTTATATTGGTGTTGTTTTAAAGTACATTTGACTGTCATGTGTCATTGATCTTTTCCTAGAATCACACAACAAAAGTAGGGTGAGGAGCAGAGCTTTCAGAAATGAATTGTAGTGAAAAGTTGAAACTTCATAATGAGAAATGAGGAGAGCAATATTGTAACTATTATGAGAAATGTGATACTAGAGGAGAATGGCTTTCCTTTAGTTTCAGCTTATTAAAAGCATCCAGCTTCTTTACAGCTTCAGCCTTTCATAAAGCGCAGGAACGCTGAAGTATCAGTATTGTTTCCTGCCAATTTAAAATAATGCAATATCTAGATGGTATAGTTATATGGTTTGAGTTATGGATGAAAATTTAGTAATGGAACAAATGGATACAGGTGAGAATTGAGGAGCAGCTACAAATTACAGCAAATAAAAGTGTGTTATCATGTAGTGACATATCCCATGCAAGTGAAAGCAGTTCTGTTTTATGTGATGGTTCTATTGTATGTTAGCAAAATCATTATAGGAACACGGTTTATGGACTAGACTGTGCAAAAACATTAATGCTTCCTTAGAAAACTGAAATCGAAGAGAAAGTAAGTTTTCACAGTAATTTTTTTTATCACTTTGGTGTTAATTTTAGTTTTGGAACCACTAATGTAACATTTTAGACTTTGTGCAATTTTTTTTTTCAAAGGAACGTATTGTACTAGAGACAAAACACTGGGTTTGGTTAGTGCCATACTGGGCTACTTGGCCTTACGAGACTATGCTGTTGCCACGGAGACATGTGCTTCGCCTGCAGGATCTCACACATGAAGAAAGGGAAAGGTACTTCATAGTCTTTTTTTATAATATTGTTTGATGGGAAAATGTTGAATATATTTACAGAATTTATCCAAATGGGAAAGTATGTGTTTGTATGCATCCTTGCAAATGTTAGTGTATGTGTGTGTTTGGAATCTTTCACTAACATGCTTTTGAAATCTATGTTGATTAAAGTTGAATGTAAATATATATGCATGTGTTATATGTGCAGATAATAAGAATAGAATATATGTTTTATGTATATGCACTTTATGATAATCTTTGCTATTTCAGGTCCAGATTACACATATATATGTATTTACAAGATTATAAAACAAATTATTGATATTAAGCTTCAAATGTAGCTCATTTTGTAACCCTCTTTTTGTTGTAGATTTAGCTCTAATAATGAAGAAGCTGCTGACAAAGTATGACAACTTGTTTGAAATCTCCTTTCCATATTCAATGGGTTGGCATGGTCAGTTTGTAGCTGTTCTTCTATAATCAGTTTGTCTATTTATTTGCTTGAAGGTGTCAGTCATTACGTTACACGTATATATATGTAAAATATTTTTCATGTTTTAGATTGGAATAGCAGCAAAGGGTTATGAGTTTAAGACTAATTCAAGGCAGTTAGAAAACAACATCTGTCAATCTAGCAGTAATGAGGAACCTTATTAGGGAAGGTTTAATAAAAAAAAATAGTAGAAGAAAAGGCTGGGCTGCTGGTCCTAAATGCTGAACCCCTTCAAGTTCAGTGCCCCTATGATCACTATACTATTGAACCTTTACATTTGTACTGTTGATAAATGTTGAGAATATCACTCTATCATTTAGTATTTCATGTTGACACAGTTGTGATAAATTATTGTGTAACCAATTCCTAGGAGCCCCAACAGCAGAATGGCTGAGTAAGGACTGCCAGCACTGGCAGCTGCATGCCTTGTATTATCCTCCACTTCTGCGCTCAGCAACCATAAAAAAATTCATGGTTGGCTATGAAATGTTAGCGCAGTCTCAGAGAGACCTCACACCTGAACAAGTGAGTTTTTAATGTTTTATGTATTGGGATACTTTCTCTATTGCTTTTGAATGTTTTCTTCAGAGCTATAACTTAGAAAAGGATCTACAATGATGCCGCCGAAACAAAAATACCTGTTGTATGCTGTAATGTAAATGCAGCTGGATTTTGCATTTGGCAATCAAAAAGAAAGCAGGTATGTTCCTGGTGTTTCCAATGAAAGAGATATGTTTTCATTTCTTCTTCAATAAAACACATAATTTCAATTTTTAAATGTTATTTGGCTATGAAAAACCATTTAATCTAGAAAAGGAGATTTCTCTTATTTTTACTTGAGAATATTGACAGCTATAGAAAAAGGAGAATTCAAACATATTACAACTGGACTCAAATCATTTCTTCAGGCAGCAGACAAGCTTCGGGGTCTACCTGATGTTCATTATAAGGAGAGGAAATAGCTGTTTCAAGGATAGGTTGTTGCCAGTGGCCTATTCATCATTTTCTCAGGAAAAGTACTTTATCACTCAACCAGAGTGGAAATGGATGTGTTTGCAGAGAATAACATTCAGATCAAGAATCTTTGGCCAGATTACCGTTGTGCCAAATCTTGTTACTTAAGTGCCTTATGGTTGCCCTTGTGTTGTGACCTGAAAACTAGGGTTTGTACTGTCACATGTTTGTACTGTGAATGCAGAAATGTTTTTCTGGTTTAAAAATTGTTAGCCAATAAGTGGCATCAGTGTGTTAAAGCGTATTTAGTCTGAAATGTACTTTTGTATTTCATGAGTATAACTGCAATATGAATGATAACATGAATGATAATATGAATGTGTTTAGTAGAGTCTGTTTATGTATTCATCTACCACTTATTTTATGTGTGACACTTTTTTTTGTCTGTTACTCATATTATAAATGAATCTCAAAGCAAGAGCATTAGATGTGGAAGTATAGAACTGAGTGAATATATTGGCATGCTTCCAGAGTGCTTTCATATTACATTATTGCACATTTTGTACAAATACCCTTTGAATGCATTAACTTCAACACCTAATGGCATAGTGCTGACTAGTGCACAGGATGTGTAATGGTGCAAAGATAACATCAGGTAGACGACTATTTACTTGGGTTGGTAGGAGTTATTGGTAGGGGGATTGGATTGCGATAGCAAGCCAAAATATTTTTATAATTAATGCATTTTACCCGGAATTTTTTTTAATTAATCCTGAATTTTTTCCCAGATACTGATGTTTTATAAAGATGTGTTTGTGTGTATCAAAATTGCTTACCATTAAGACTCCAGTTTATGGCTCTCCCTCATGTCCGTGGCATTCTCACCACTGCCTACTACCAATGTAGGTTACTGTTTATGGCTTCTCCTACAAACAGTGCTGGGCTGGGGCGTTTTAGGCCACAACACTTCATTTTGCATCTTACCTACCCTTTTATGTTTTTCTTGTTCCTTGTGTTGGTTTTTATTGTTAAGGATGTTGTTATATTATCTGGGGGTTTCTCTACCTCTTAATGTATCATAATCTTATCTCGCCGTGATATAGCCTAAGTTGCTGGGACAGCGTAAAACACAACCAACCAATTTACTGTGCTGGGTAAATCAGTACGCCACTCTGTTTATGTCCTGTATCATGGTACAGCTGAAGTGGGTTGGCAATGTGACCAGCGACATCAAGGACTTTCTACGCTACACAATGTGGAAACATTTGGCTTTTAGGTTTTTTTAAAAATTACTCTTTTTGTTCTTGGATCTTATTTTGGGAGATGACCATGGGGCATATTTACATAAAAAGGCTAATAATATTTTCAGAACATTTTTATACCATCTGGTCTTTAGAGTATTATCTACATTATTTGGAGACAGCTTGCATATGAGTAATAGATTATTTTTGCTCTGGGTGATGAAGAACCTGAGACTAGCCTTCTGCCTTGTTGTGTCATCTTATTGTGTTCTGAAGGTTAATATATAATTAAGGAATTTCTTACCATTTATGATTTTCATGTGTATTTGTGCATATTTCAAATATTAAGTTTATATTAATATGTGTATCAAATTTTGTATGTCTCCATACTATTGTAACAAACATGGGAAAATCAGGGTTTTAGACATTTCTATCACTAGATGGGTGTGGATGGTATCCTCAACAAGCAGGACACAGGGATACATAAGTGTGCAAGTTTAAGATGTGCTTTTGATGTTACATTGCCAGATGACAGCCTCTATTTTGTTAAAGCCTTGGCCTGTTGTAGTAATAAAATTTGATTCATATTTTATGGTTAGGGAAAAGACTAACAGCTATGGGAGGCTTCATAGCATTGTGATCTCTCACTGGTTCTAGTCCGGCTTAGATTGTTTTCTCTGCCCAATTAATTGCAAGGGGAAACAATTTATCACGGAAGATAAAAGCCTGTGGGGATCCACCCTTCCACAATCTATACCCTAGACAGAGTAAATTACTTAAAGATCATTGCTCGAGACAAAGTAAATCCATTCCTAAATCAAGCAAACAAAATATAGATCACTCTGTGGAGTGTTCAAGTAAAATATAGATCACTCCACAATCCATGCCCTGGACCAAGTAAACTACTTATAGGTCTTTGCCAGTGTGGCCAGTAGGCTATGAAGCCTTTTCCATTTTAAGTGTTTTCCTTTTCATCTTTGCTTGAATTTTTCTTTATTTTTACTGTAGTTTCAAAGGAAATTTTGAAATGTTTCTTTTATACTGTATAATTAGCCTAACAATGATTACATGTATGTTCTTAATATAAAGCTTACTTTTTAACTTGTATATCCTGTGTTGCTTGGTGATGTCACATATGGACAAATATAATTTTCAAGAAAGGATGGGACCAGCAAACTGTGGGCACATATGACCTAAATATTTTTAAACATGACTGCAAAAAATGCTTTGAATCAAGTATACTCTCAACTAGAAATCAAGGCAATAATTACACCTGTCTTACATGTACAAGAAGTACATTAAATATGAAGTTGAAAGAAAGGCACAAGCTGAAAAGCTTCTAAGGCTACAGGCTTGTTTTAAACCTTTTTTCTTATATGGCATGATTATAAAGAGTCTACCTCCTCACAAGTGGAAACTGCATGTTTGCCTTGACCCACAGTTTTTTTGCTATCAGAAAATTCCTTCATTAAATAGTTTCCAGGCAAGTATAATCATGTTGCCAAGGTGCCTGTAATTACTAAAATTACTTTATCTTTAGCATGTATGCTGGCATATGTATCTGTTGTGACCTGACCTCTGACTAGGTTAGGGTAATATGTTCCACTCTGTGTCCACCTGATAGCACTGAAACCCCACTTTCTCCATACAATTACCTGTAAAATAAGTCTATGAGTTGCTGCACCCTGATGATAAATGTTGCCTCCCACAATTGAATCTCAAGTCCCTGCCTTTTGAATTCTATGCTGACTACGAGGCAGAATCCTAAGTGCCCACTAATGGGTGGGAATGGAATGAAATTGTTAGCTCCATGTAATTTTTCATTTTACCTCCAATCTGGTGTAGCATGTGATCTCTGTGAAGATATTCTGACTAGGGCTAGTGCCTACCCTATATGCGTAATCTGTGATAAATAGCATTGTAGGACATGACACTGATAACTGTTACTGTTTGAAAGCAATACCACCCAGGTATGAGTGATAAGCTGGCTATTTTTATCTTAAACACAAGAAAAATAAGTGTATTCTTACAGCTTTAGTCAAATTTTTGTCTTCAATTGGAACTTGTTTTCAGGGCTGCAGTTTGACATTCTTCATTGCCAAAGGGCTGCAATTTCATTGGTTGATAGTGCTGTTTCTCTTAGATTCTAATGTGTGAAAACAAGAGAATGCAGTTTCCATCATATCTGCTGAATCTCTGGCAACAAACACTACAAACGCAGCCTGTAAGAAATATCTATGGGGTCTGTCAGGCAAGTGTCTCAGAACTTAACCAAAATTTGTTCTGTAATGGTCCCCCACTCTCTCCCCAATTCCTAAGAATAAATCATTTAGTCTGTCAAGCTTTTTCAAGAAGGGTAGGGTGAAGAAAATATACACATTTTTCAAAACATGGTAAGTAGTAAGTCCACATACAGCATCCAAACCTAATACTTAGAGTTGTGAGTTTATGGAAAATGCAACAGTGAAATTTTACAGGTAGCAAAACTGTGAAACTGCACTGCATAGATGATCTGTAGCACCAGTGTACCAGGAAAGGTGTGCAAACCATGAGGATGCTAGCAACAATCCCCACCTATAAGTCAACTACAGCATACACAGAAACAAATACAAGTGTAAGCCGTTGTGACTAATGAGTGCTTGTGATACTATTTGCTGTAGTGTGTGCGAGATAAAGCACAAGGTGCCATTAACTACTTGTATGTTGTTTCTTAAAAAATAAGTGAGCAGGTTTCTCAGCCCAGCCTCCCACTACTGCCCTATGCCTTATTAAAGCTGATCATCCTGGTTGATGTAAGTTCTCACTGAAAATATTCTCTTCATTCGTCATCAGCCACTCATTGCTGGCTGTGTGAGGCAGCTGGACTGCTTGTCACTGGCTGCAGGCGAAATTCAAGCTGATTTTTGCAAAACAAACCATTAAAATTTGAAATTTGTAATATATTTTTATTTCACTTAGCCTAAAAAATTTAATCATCACAGTTTGCTTTCAGAAATAAATAGTACAGAGTTAGGAAAACAAAAGGACCATCTAGACTTCTGCATTCTACATTCTTATACTTTCTACCACAAACTTTTTATGAACAAGGTTGCTTGAAATATGATACCAATATCTGACAGAAGTCCCTTCACCTAATACAAATGCACTTTAAAAGGGAAAATGCACTATAAAATGGAAAGCAAATGATTGCCTTTAAATTAGTTGGTATGTGTGGTAAGCATAATTACTGATAACATACACTTTTCATTAAATACAGTTATGTCAGACATCAACTGCTCTGTGAATCTATTTTGTCCCATTGCATGTAGATATATAGTAAGTACATAAAGATACAAACAAATTTCAGTGTAATACAGAATGTTTGAAATAATTAGTAGAAAATTTAAAAGATAACAGTAAGTGCCAAAGATTCTAATTCATATAATATCATGTAGGAGTGAAATGGCGGTGATATGTTTTAGACACATTCATTCACAGTGTTATGCCTGCATTCATCTGAGAAAAATCCATTCAGCTAAACCACCCCAGACTGATCTCTTTAATTAAAAACTGCTTCCAAACTGCAATGATCTCACACAAGTCTCCATACATTTTGATATACCAGTGTGCATGTAAACCATACTCTGTATCTCTTCTCACCTGACATTTTCATGGGATTTTTTTCCCTCCCAAACGCATAATTGACTCTTTCCTCACCTATATTTGATAGTAATCTTTTAGCGCCCACTCTGACACATCCATTAATTTCCATCCGAGGTTGCAAAAGAGGTTCACTCCCAGTCACATGAATGCTCAATAATTCCAAGAAAATTGTATGCTATTTACAGAAAGAACAACAGATTTTGAAGCAAGAGATTTCTTTGGATATTTTGCAGTAAGGCACCAATAGCTAATATAATAGGAAAGAGATACTAAATATCAGCTCACATTGTCTTGTAGGCAAAGTAGAAATTTTTCAAGTTTTGAGATAAATAGTTGGATTGCAACAGGTGACATCATTATGCACTTTAATTTTCATAGCAAAGATCTGGAAACAGGTTTCATTTTCATTTCCTGTGAGCATGTGAAATATGTAGTTAAGTAGGAGAAAATGAGTGAGAATGTGAGATCTGGATAAACTGTCCACTTAGGAATGAGTAGGTGGATAATTAAGCAAAGTTAGAAATAAGTTGTAAGGTTGTTGGTTATGTTACAAAGGTAATCTCTCTCTCTCTCACACACACATACGCACAGAGTATGAACATGCCTGTGTTCATATCAAGATACCACATACAAGTGTGTTTATAGGATTGCACAGTTGATACAACATTATGGGAAGATTTTCCTTTTAAAGGTAAAAATAATCAAACTTGAGGATGCTTATCTTTTTTTTGAGGGTTCCATGGCAGGCTGAAATGCATCTTGAAATCTTAAAAATGCATTGCATCCTACAAACACTTGGCAACTATTTCCTCAACAAAGCACATATAGGCACAGATTGTACTCTTCAGTAATTCCTCAGCTACCATAACCATAATCTATCTCAACTTTCTTCCCATCTCAGACAACTGATTAACCAAAGCTCTTCAACATGCATCTGTAAAAATCTCCTGCAAGGTTTAGAATCTAACCTGAAAAGAGATTATGTACTGAAAAGAGATTAAGTACTAAACAGAATGCCTGGAAATTTCCAGAAAGAAAGTTTCTTGTTATTTATTGGTTCACTGTTCACAGACACATTCTACAGTCCATGTTTTCAGATCAGCATCACAGTTTAGGAAATTGAAATAAAATGAAGATGTCATGTAGTTTGCAGTTGCTGTAAAGTTTCTTCCTGTGAATATTTTGTTTCAACACCATTCTCCCAGTCACGCTGAGTGGCAACAGATGCTGACTGCACTAGTGTCTTCAATCGACCAAGATGGACAAGTGCCCTGTAAGTAATATTTCGATTATTTTCAAGCAATGTGAATGAATGTCACTGAGTACGAAATCGCTGCTGCCATACAGTCTCTTAATCAGTCCAACTCTGTAAGCTTCCAGCTCAATTCAGCTAGTAAATATCTGCATCTGTACTGATTGCCCATTGATGAATAAGAGGCTAGGAGATCTCTGAATGAGCTTATCTTTGCTTTGACAAGCTAGCATATTGTAAACATGAAAAACCAGCTTCTTTTGAATATGGCAAATAAATCTTTTAGTCAACCTTGTAGCAAACTTTCACTGCCAGTCTTGGTGTACATAATTACTGATGTGCTACTGCAGGCAAGACTAAAACCTGACATACCGTTCTAAAGACTGTCATATCTGACATACCATCACACTTGACATACCGTTCTAAAGACTGTCCTCCTGGCTCCTCGTCAAAGTTGTAGTCCTTGAGTGCTGGGATAAGGGTGGCTCCATCCACACCAGCCTGCTTTGTAACGTTACATAGGCCAATCTTATCACAAGTGTGCATATCTGATTATTGCTCTATCATATGCTATGAAACACACTTCTCCATTTAAAAATGTTTCTGTTATCTGGTTATTCTACATTCTCTCCATAAAACAAGCACCATTTGTTGCTGCTATAAGACTATTACTCAAGGAGGCTGGAAGCATATAATGTTGCTACAAACACTTGTTACTCTTTATGTGGTGAAGAAACTAAGGATCACTTATGAGCAACATCCCTTTCAAGCAAAGCAGTCATAACCACCTTTGTTGCAGACATTAGACTTACAGGAGGGGAAGATAGTTTGAAAACAGCATCTGAGCTTGATGTTTCTTCAGTTTGCAGTCGGAACAACATCTTTTTCAGAGCCTCCATGCTGCCGGGCTGATGACCCCCTGATAATGTAGGTGTTCCTGGTCGAGCCTGAAGAATGTATTTAACACACCAGAGGAACTACTTGATAATTTGTCAATAAAGTCAGTATTTATGGTCGTTAAGCAGCTTTTAGAGTGATACACATGCACCTGTAGCAATTACACATCTAATCACCTTTAAAGATTTACAGTGTAGGCAATCAATGCAACATTTACTCACCCCTTCATGGCCATTATCATGCTAAGACTTTTTTTTTTAAAAGAATAAGCTATATGGCAGATGTAAGTTTTATAATTTGTATTTTATTTTCAAAAATTGAAAATGGTAAGAAAAAGTTAATAAGGTAAAGAGACTAACTCACTGGTGACTGATTGGTTAAATTATGGTTGTCAATATACACTGGTGGTTTGCTGAAAGAAATATAAATAGAAACCTGTACAAACCATTTATGATTTGCAAATGGACACACCTGCAGACAAACACGTGCATATATGCACAAGTGCACACATACATGGATATAGAAAAGCTATTAATATATCCACAGCTTCTTTCTAGCTGCACAATTGCTATAAATCACATGCTCTAAGCCTGTAGATAACTATTCTCCATCATTCATGCATACAAGAACATTCCTTCTCTCCAACACAGATTGTAATGAAGTATCTGAAGTACATACAAGGCAGAAGTCATGATTTCCCATGGCCTGTCCCCATCAAGATCATCAGAGGCAGGGCTGGTCTTCAATGCTTGATCACTGCCTATACTCCTTGGCTCCATACTTGCAGCAAAAGTTGTATCATCTACAAATCTTCCATTTGCTAGCACAACACAATAAAGACCAATAATAATAATAATAATAATAAAAATGAAAAGGCTAATAATCTTTAAATACTAATTCTAACAAAAATTTCGCTAAAGACAACATTAATACAATTCACCTTTCCCCACCAAGTTTGACATTTTGAACTATACAATTCATTAATTTGAAGACAGGCAAATTATGCATGAAGTTACTTACATAAGTTGCTAGTTCTAGTGATGGGACTAGCACCAATAATGTCTGAGGGTTCAGCAGAAGGCAAATTTTCAAGGTGAAGCTTGTCCACACTGGAACATCGTACAAGACTAAATACCCTCTTGTTTGTTTTTCCAGCAGTATCCCTGACAGCGTTGGTGTTCAAGTTGAGATGAGAAAGATATTTTTCAACCGATTGCCCTGGCAATTTCTTACACTCCTGTGATGCCGAGTCCACACTCAGAGACAGACTTTCATTCCCATGGTTCACATTGTGTTCTGCCAGCTTGTCACTCATATTTGCAGTCAATTTCTTGGTATGAGAGGGAAGATGATAAGTGTTGAAAGATACTCTGTGCTTTTTGGCCATCTGGCTGGTGCCCAGGTCAGAATAGTTTAGTCCTGGTGCTGCATAGGAGAGGTCTACTACTGAAGGCTTATCTGATTTGGAGGGAGGGTCTTCAGTCACATTTTTCATGCCCAACAATTCCTGAGATTCACGTGTGCTCTGAACATCTGGCATGTCTGTGCTGCAGTAAGTGATGTCTGATGAAGCCAAACCATTGACCCAGCTTGGTGTGGGATGCCCATTGTGAGTTCTGCTTCCTGTAAACATGGAATCTCCTATGACTACATCACCAGGTACCATGAAGGAGGATGGAACAAGCTCCCGAATCCAGTGTGGAGGTCCCTCATTCTGTCGAAGGAGCAGTTGTTTCTTATTTTGCTTATCTGTGACAGCAAGGTGTTGATGATACAGAGAATTTTGAAGGATATCGCTTGGATCTGACATATGTGATAACCTACTACTGTTAGAACCACCATGGTAGATTTTGTCTGCAGACGTGTTGGTTAAAAAACTCAACCCAAGGCTTTCCAGTGATCGTCGTCGGCCTGATTCCCTAAGAGAACGTAAGTTGATGCTGGATGGTATGCGGCTGAGGCTGGAAGAGCGGTGATGATTGGGTGTGTAATAGGAGTAGCGGTGCTGGTTCCTCCCCTGTCGGCTAGTTATAGCAGTTAGTGCGTCACTGGGTCTTTGGGGATTAATAGAGAGAAGAACATCTGTACTCGTGCTCTCAACATTGCTGCCACAGGGTGAGCTAATGGAAGAGTTGCCTTTGATTGTCTCCAACAATTGTGCTGACCGTGAGAGAGCCTCTTCCACTGAAATACACCATATACTGGTCACATATTGGCCACAAAGTTTACAGATGGGTATGAATGTGCATGAGACTGAGTATAGGATGTAAAATAGGTACAGACAAGCTTAGCAGGTTACTTGTGTTAAATGTACAGCTCACTCCTGAAATTTATTATTATTATTATATCAATACCTGAATTTTTGCTTAATAACGATTTCTTTCCAAACTTCAACAATCAACAATAATTTCACAACAACTTGTAAAGTAAATGAAAAACAAATTGCTAATACATAAATATGTATTCTGATATTCTAGAATTCTGATATTCTTTTAAATTAGTGTTTTGAAATTTATTTTTTAAAGGAGTACATCCTTAGACTAGTAATTTATGTGCTACAAGATTCCAATTAACAGAACGAATAGACAGTTTAAAAATGTTCTGGTTAATATCTACCTTCTTTCTGCAGAGGACTCTTGGGGATGTTGACAGTCCGTGGTGAACCTCTTGTGCATGCTGCTTCAACCTGGCCTGCTGCTGTGTGTCTGTGACTTCAACATCCAAGCTTTTCTGCAAAGGCTGTGAACACAACAGAGTTTCCACTGCACTACGTGGACCTGTTCTATGTCTGTCACCAGTACCAAGCACTTGGGACACCGCTGGCAATGCTGTGTGGCCACTGACATCAGTGTTGTTGTAGGTACTGTTGGTGAGATGTGAAGAAACTGTTGTTACTCCCACAACATTCTGTTCATGAGTACTTGAAAACAGCTGACCTGAAAGACCCTGAGCAGTCCTTACATTGATTCCAGGGCCTAAAGAAGAGGATAATGAGCCAGCAACTGCACCTTGCATAGAAGATCCACTACTGAAGTTTTTAGAAACAAGTGCTGCCTGAAGAGGTGAGCTTGAACAAAGCACTTGTCCCATTTAGGCTATGGGGCTGGGTACTGAAAGGATGCATGGAACTCTGAATAACAGTGCCGAGAAAAGTACCTCCTGATCCAGATGTGCTGACCGCTGCTGCTGCCTGCTTTCCATCAAACTGTTGAAGATACGCGGTGAGAGCATCCGAGGCTGAGTGGTAGACTTTCTCTCCCACACAGATCCATCCAGAGTCACAGCGGATGCGGGCTGCTGGCAAGGTATAAGTGCCGCCCTCTGCCACAGGTAACTGAGGTTGGAGGTTTCTGTCCACATGTTTCATGATGCTGGCGCAGGTCAGGTGGAGTTTACAAAAATTTCATCTTTAGCAACATATCCTCGAATGGAACACTATATGCAAGCAATCTGGAAAACGTAATGAATACTAAATGTAGAGTGGCCAAAAATTCTGAGTAAATATATTTATAAAGTGTTTAAAAACACTCAAGGCAGTGCTATTTAGAACAACAGCAAATAATAAGGCAAATTAATATTGCATCATATGACAAAATCGCAGCAACCATTTTCTTGCAAGACTGCAAGTGAGATGTTATCTATCTGAGAAGTGGCTGACACCTACCCAGGATAAATGAAACAGGATTTAGAATTTCCGCAATGCCACTCTCCTAGACCCCCTCGTCACCAGCCTTTGGTCCAAACGATTGCTAGACCCCATATTTATAGACACTTCACCAAGCTGCACACTAGCAACCAACCACAGCTAGCATGCTAGGGGAGGGGCGTTACACTACAATCACCCACTGTCTATGAGGTCTTCAGGCTGCTCCCAACACGCGCACCATTGCTGCTGCTCTCGAAACGCAAGAAATATTGCCGGACCAAATTACGTCCAGAAAGACAGGAGAATGTGTGAAGAGTGGAGGGATCAGGTGAAGAGATCAGGAAGAATACTGACATGGTACACGTCTGTTTGATAAATCAAACTCGCCGGCCAGAAAAATAGTTGCTGAAATATCGTCTTGAGCAAGGTGCTGCGCCGACTTTTTCAGCAATGGTTGAGGGATCAAAGAACGACCCAGCCCTCACGCCTGATTATGGGGCCTGGCGCGAGGCTGTTATACTTCCAGCGCCTTTTCACGGGCCGGGCTGTAGGCAGCAGTGCGTTAATGATAAGTTAATCCCAGGGATTAAGACGTCAAAGCCACCCATTCTCTGGCTGCCAGAACGCTGGAGGGCCAGGTAAGCGTGATCGCGGCGGTGAACAAAGGGGACCGCTGTATCGAGCACTCGGTCTCCGCCCGTCGTCTTTTGGCATCCTTAATCCCTGCTTCCAAACCCAAGAAAATAGAGTTTTCCAACGCTGACACAAGCTGCATGTTTTGAGTGACCCCAAGCCAAAATCGAGGCATGTGATGAAAGGAAAAGGCAATTCTACTCTTGTTGAGTTTTTTCTCCTTTCTGAGAGGCATCGAACTGACTTGAAAAGCCTCTTTTTGCAATGATGACGGAAAGGTCCTTCGTGACACACACCTCAGCCTGTTCTGGTCGCTGAAGTCAATGTCATGTTTGTTCAAGACGTAGGGTAATAAAAGATCGCGCTGTGTGGTGTCTGCATACCCATCATTGCCTACAAGGTCTGTATACACTGTGGTCCAACGCCAACAGAATAGATCGCTAAGGTGCACTTTTAAAGCAGGTTTCAAGAAATCCTTCACCATCAGTTTACAATTAAGTCGACAACCACTTAACGCCTCCCATAGCCTCAATCTTATAACAGCATCCTTGCACCTCCAATACTGAGGTGCTAAGCTGCTTCATCGGGAAAAGCAGCGCGAAGGTGTCTATAACCATGCTTGGACGACATGCTTTGACCTGACAGGCAGTAAAGAATTTATAACCCCAGGCGTGTCCGACAAGCACCGTCTCAATAATCCCCATATCCTGTATCCAAAACGTGCTAAGGTACACATGTTTAGGAGGTCTTTTCTCTCGCTCTGTTTCTCAAGAATAATTTTTTTAATGCAAACTGTCAGGAAATCAGTTAAAGCTGCCGTATCTCATCAGCAGTCTGGACTCGAAGCGTGCTGTCCCAGAAGATAATTTTTTAAAGACGACAGCTGATCATTATTGGGGTGGGAAGCCTACTACATGGTGACCGGTATATACTCGTAGCTCGTTTCTTCAAATATTTGTGACATGACTGCCAACACACAATAGCGCCACACTGCACATCACGGCATGTCCAGGTCGTGGTCACTCGGGGCCGTGAGCCACCTGTGCAAACACCGGGTAAAGGCGAGACCTATAGACCTATAGTCCTGTTTAAATTACCAACACTTATGTGTGCAAAGCGTGTTTACGTGAGAGGGCATCAAGGATTCGTGCCCCTGCTTGGCGGACACCAACGTCGTACATACACAAGGGCAAGGGACAGCACTGCCAGGAGCCGGGTGAGTATGAACGGAATACTGGGGACCTTTCGTACGATGGTTTCCATACCAGCAGCGAAAATCTTTGGGTGATATTAGGGACAATGACTTTCATCCTACTTCAGCACATTAAAGATGTCCTAATAATATAATGCATATCATACTTGCACCTATTCTATAGGCACGTCTGCCATGCCGTGATCAATAATCGAGAAAATTCATATTGTGACATCAGTAGCTTCCTTCAAACGCAGGTCTGCTACATCTGCTACAGACCATCCAGAAAATGTTCCATCACAGCTTTCCGTGTGGAACAGATCTGGCAATTCTGAAGCCTCTCTACCACCCAGCTCTGTCACAAGCAGCCTTCCGTACAGGTACAGATCTCTCAAGTCGCAAACCTACCCCACTCTGTCCGAGGGCAAGCAATCCGGGTGTCATCACCACGTGCATCACGCGGCCCCGTGTCTCACCCAACCCTCCCTCTCAACGCACGCGTTCATTTACATAATCTTTGTCACGCATGAAATTTTGAAAAGACTGAAAGTAATACTGCCATGCTTAATGTGTTTTTCCCCTCTGCGCCCTCTCCTAGACTCGTTGATTCATCCATTACTGAGCGTTGTCGGTGCCGTAAACACGTCTCGACCACTAGGGAACATTATTATTATAACTAAACGATCACCGTCTTGCCCTCCGGGGTTCTACAGAAAACTTACACCACCAGACATCAATTGAAAGAAAAGATCGTGGTTGCTATAAAATCTCGATCAGCAAGTCATAATGCAAATGATAGGAGAGAAAAGAGTTATTAAGAAAAAGGGTTAGGGAGAACATGAGAAAAAGCGGAATTTTCTGATATGGCAGCGGCCGGCACTAAGGCTATTCTGAAGCTTTTTAAAAGTAACACAAAGTAACTAAATGAAAGGTAATAAAAAGTAAATTAAGAAGACAGGAATAGGTTACTTCTTTCTTTTTTACTAACGCCTCCAGAGAGTCCAAGATCGTGAATGCTTGCCCTAACGTTTGTATATGCTCAAAAGATTGGACTGAACTAGCTGCACATGTATGTAGTTTAAATGTCTATGAGTGTGAACTTTTCACCTCCAAATGACTTGATTAAATTTAGTACAAGACAATACTTTCACCACCACCCCTCTGTTCAAATACCCAGACTCCTTTCTGTTGCCGAAATACAAACCTCCAGAGGTCAAAAACACAAACATCAAGAAGAAACATAAATATGTGTGCGTTGTCAAGACTACAGCCAATGGGGGGCTGGGACTAAGTGTTAATCAAACGAATTTATTCATGATCTCAATATTTTTTCTGTCGAGGGTGATAAATGGAAGTTAGGGAGAAACTGGGGGTTATCCACTCAGTGTCTTGTACGGATCATAGCCCCCTACCCCACAAAAATAAACCCCCAAAACCAAAAGACACTCTTTTAGAACTTTACGGGACATCTGCTCCCCCGTGAAGCCTGTCGCCTTCAGTGGCCACCGGCTGCTTTATCTCTCCAATATTTTAGCCCAGGGAACCGTGGCTTGCTCAGTGAACTCCCACACACCCAAGTGAGCAACTCTCCCAGCAGCAATGGAGTGTCTGTCTAGGATCTCCGCAGCACCCTTACAGTTTTAGGGGTTGCCGGGTTCTAACATTTCCACTTCTTGAGGTTGCCAGGATACACGTCACAATCTTTCGCCAATTCTGTTGGACATAAGCTTATCCTCCCAGCAATAAGGGCCCTCTAGTATTGTGGAGTGACAGAAGGCTGAACTGCTTTCGTGATTGGAACAGAAAGTCTACTCATGTGTGAAAAACGATCGGCGATCATTTAGCAGGATGTGGAATTTTGAACAAGTGACTGTGTGGCAGGCTATAGTTATAAAACACACAAGGGCTGCACACAGGTCAGGCAAACAAGTTAAACTATCCTCATGCTGAGCAGCACACGCCACAGTTTGCGGCAAATGGAACTGACCTTTGGCCTCACAATTTGCACGCTTAACTGACGAAAACATCAAAAAGTAATTTCAGGGCTGCCCGGCAAGAAGAAAACAAGTGTGTGTCGGAGGTAGGGGTGGGTGTAGGGTAGAAAACCAGTCAGTAACGAAGTTTACCAAAGGACAATTTTTCATTCACTGCCTTCTAGAACTGCTCCCACTAGTACTGTTAAAAAAAAAAAGACCAACAGGAACACACTTTTCTTCAAGCAGGTATCCAGTTTGGAGGAGGTCGTCTCTGTCATGCACAATGAATTGGTTTCAGGTGGTATGAGCACTAAATCGGCTTTACTTCGTACGTGTATTTCTTTTAACAGGTAGAAAAGTGTGTGAGTGAAATGGCGAAAAAAGACGACAATGCTGTGGATGTAAATGACGGGTGGGGAACCTCGTTTGTCAAGGGACATAGGGATATCATTCGCGGACCATATAAAATTATCAACTTAAAAATTAGCCTACCATTCGTTTCGCCACAGTGTGTTAACATTTCTGCAACATGTACACCCAGGCCTGTCGGACACCGACTGTCCTCTGAATCAACGAAGAAGAGTGCCAATGGACGCATGGAGAATAAATTAAAAGGCAAATATTTTGTAAAGGAAATAGTTTATTTTTATATCGACAATGGCCCTCTGACAATTTCCAGGATGCCATAAATGGGAGAAGGGTTTGCATCAGCTTCACCAACCTGCAAACTAATAAAGACATTTAATCTTAATAAATAATAATAGTAGTCATGAGTGGTTTACTTGTAACACGCTTCATACCAAAACTACTGATGCAAATCAATGAACATCACTTAATGTCGATAACAGAGCACTTATCGCCAAATGAATTATAAACTTACCACCGAGGTCTTGAACTGTATGATTGCAAACAGTAAAGATACTGTCACATATGATTTCTTGGGGCCGCTACCTCCCACGAAGTGTGCAGAACAAAGGCGACTGCTCTGTGCGTAAACAAACTTCAACACCAGTCTCATCCTTCCTCACAGTCTCATCTGCTGGACATCAACAGAGAACTCTTCCTACCTACAATCATGCCATTGCTGCTCTGACATACACAGCAGTGGTGGTCTCTGCGTTGTTTTGTTTTCAACTAGGTTTTACTCATCTTTCCGAGCTCGACGGGTACGGGTACGAGGAGTAGCGCTATGGAAACGCGCTCTCTACGTTACCCGTAGGAAGATATCTTAAATCATTACAAGTCATTACCTTTTTTCTCACAATACCAATCTGTTTTAATGAGTAGCATGTCATCAGGCTAAGACCCTGTGGAGAAGCTGGAAGCGGCGGGCAAGTCAGTCGGTCGCCTACCACCGCGATGGTTGGAAGAGAGTCGTTGGCGGAGCGAAGATTAATAGAGGCTGGTGATCGGCAAAATATTTTTGTTTACTAGAATGGTAATTGTTCTTATTTTGCTAGTTAATTTTTTTTACTATTTACTTAATCCAGTTTTGGAACACTTAATTTTTTGTATTCTTGCTTTTGAATAAGTAAAACCAAGTGAAAATTAAAGGCTTATATCTGCCCATATAAATTATTTTATATTTTGTTATTACTTTATTATATTTATCACATTAATTTTATATTTAGTTAATGTATTCTATGTATTTTGTTATGTTATCTGTGTTATTTGCTTTGGTATCTTTGTAAGGTAAAGGTCGCCCCTGACCTTTCAGGTCGTTGGGGAGTGAGATGTCAGAGACTCACTTTTCTTGTGGCCAGCTTGTTATACGAGGGCAGTCCCCTACTCCCTCAACACCTAACCTTCCCCAGGTCTCTAAAAGGGTGGGAAACGTCCGGCCCAAGAAATTATTAATTTGATCTGGCCCTGCCAAGCAAAAGCAAGCGAGACACGAAGTTAAGTAAATGTTTGAGGTTTTTTTTCACAGCCACGGACATTTATATTAAGTGGATCATAAACAGAATGTAAATTTCGAGGGACAATCAAGGAACATCCATTACGGGTTAGACAGGACATATACGAGTACATAACGGGTCAGACACGTATGCTTGTCGTCGACTGCCCGCGGCATGCATGGACGACTTTGGAGAATCATTCATGCCTGTGGCATTCACCCCAAGCGATGGTAGACCACTTTCGGTTTGATGCCGGCTGTTGGACCATTCTTTGACAATATCGGCTCTCACAATTAAAAAATTGATCGACATTGCTGTCTACCTCAGTGCACAGGTCAGGTCTGCAAGTGTCCAACACTTTCCTAGCATATGTGTAGACACTTTGTAAATGCCATGAACTACTCCATCATGAGTACGTATACTAAATTCATCTTTATTATTAATGTACTTTCACTCCACACTTACAAACAGAAAATTGTACATTAGGAAAACATGTTTTTTTACTGTCTCCTCAAAAAACTTTCTACTTACAAACACATACTTTACACACTCCAAACAGTTGTTTCGCTATGCTTTTCATAGTTGCTGAGCATACTTTTCGCGCCCTAGTTAAGAAAAGGTGGATGATGGTAACTCAGAGAAAACCGAGTATCAGGCAAGCTAGGATTGCACATGTTGCAAAAATATTAACACACTTAATCAAATAATTTTGCTAAGCACATAATTTTATATGGTCCGAGAATGTTATAAATATCAAAATGACCCTTGGAGGAAAAAAAGGTTCCCAACTCTGCTCTTGGAGTCATGTACTCATTCCAGCTCTAACCACTCGGCTTTCCTTTCATACCACCGGGGTATCCTTGTACATGTAAGTAAATAAATAGAAAGCTTTGATTTATAATTTATATGTTGATTGGTTCATTTATTCAGTAAGAAAGTGCTTCCACCTTGCAGCGATTTCACACTAGGAATGGGGGTGGGGGACCAGAGTACCCAGAGAAAACCCCGACCCCCAGCCCTGTAGACAAGTGTCACATACATAGTGTCCCGAGACGAGATCTGAACCCTGAGCTGCTCACTGTAGTGGTGTAAAGCGAGTGTTTTAACATTTATTTTAAGAAGTCAAGCTGAAATAGTCGCACACGAAACAACGTCATCTTGAATATGTTTACATCTTTTTACAAATTCAAAACTTTTAAAAATTGATAATAAGTAACATGGATACAATAAGGACGATTCACTTTATTAACGTCGTTATCACATCAACAACAAGACAACTAATTGCTGTCAACCATCTATCAAAAGCATCCACTCCGACAAGTAGTTACTGCCCGTGCTTACGCATCACGTTGCTCGATGTGGTGCACCTGGCCGCACCGGGTACGGGTGACGTCATGCGCACCCGCATGTTTTGTCTACAGATCGCGGATCTCAAACTTTCTACTCTCGATATTCCTGTCTGTACCTGTCGACCGCTTCCCCCATAAAACAGCCACTCTCTCGGCACTCGCCACGCGTACGATACTCGGGATTACCATATGGGGCCCTTTAAGGCCCGTCAGCTAACAGGTGCACGCCTGCCGAAGACAGCACCCTGCACACCTGTGACGTCTTCTACCCTTTGGCCACTTGCAGGTGATCGGCGAGACAGTGGCGTCCTCGCCTGAGACGCGAATAAAGCCTGGCGTGACCTGGCGTGACCTCGCTGTGAGCACAACTTAAGGCAAGTCCAGACAGACGACCTCGGTAGTTACACCGTTCGGATGGCCGAGGAGCTGACAAAACCACCAGAGAAAGGTGGGTCAGCGGGGGGAGGAATATGACTGCTGAGGACGACATAAAAGAACTACTAGTATGCAACTTCCTCCTGATAATGGAGTGCACAAACGCTGGTAACATGATCAACAGTCGGCGTTTGGGGGGTTCACCGTGCCAATGACGTATTGTCTGTCGGTACGCACCTGGCGCGGACAGAGTTACCTGCGACTGTGGCGGGACGGACTGATCTGCTGACAGAAGTCAGGCTAGGGTTATCGGCGCCAGTCAGGAGTTGTGGCTCCCCCTTGACCGCATAGTGCACTGAGATAAAGCTTTTAGTATTTGATTTCGTTGTGACTACCTACCGATGACTTCCCTCCAGTTCGCGCTCTTGGTGGATGCCACGATGAAGTGGGGAGAAAATTGATGTGATGAGATGCTCACCAAGACAGGTCAACACAAAACTTCAACCAGCAATGCACAACTTCGTATAGACAGCACTGCTGTATTCAACGGTTGGACTGAACATTGCAACATTGACGACAGACAGTGACATCATCCAAAGCAGCCAGACTAGAACCATCGAGTCTACATACTTACCTACAGGAAAAGGTTGAGACAGATGAAGAACTTTTAAGGGAGGAAGTCATCAGGCGTTGACAAGGTCCCAGCTGAACTGCTCAAACAGGATAGGGAGGAAATAACAAAGGTTCTTGAGCAGAAGAATCTGTGAACGCAAATAATGACCCAGGGAACGGACGCAATCACTCTTCCAAAGAAAGAAAATAGTAAACAATGCCAAAACTACAGAGCCATTAGTCTCATTAACCACCTAAACAAAGCGATGCTGAAAGTAATTCAGAACCGCACCAACACCACCGCTGAGGAACTGCAAGTAAAAGGCGGGCTTTAGACCTGACGGGCGCTCAGTTTAACAAACTTTCAACTGTCGCATCCTGACAGAAAAACATTACTGCACCATCGACACTTCTTACACAACTTCAAAACTTTAAAAATGCATTTGGCAGAGTCTGGTACAAGGGGCTGCAAACATAAAAATGAAGAGGGCTCGTTCAAGTCATGGAAGTGTTTACCAGAGCTTATTGAGCGCTGGATACCGGATAACCTAATGACATCCATATACTGTTCAACATCTTTCTGGAGAACATCATGTTTAAACCTCTCTACGATCACGACTATCATATCTTAATTTACATCGGTAGGATGCCTACATGCAACCCACGCTTGCCAGATGACATCACCTGCTCGCTGCAAGACTATACCAGCCTACTGACAGTTCAAACACGCTCGAAATGCAGACTGTTAACTGCCTGAAAAGGCTGCTCCGATTTTCGCACAGGGAGCGCAAAAGCCATGACTTTGTATGAAGCGCGGTCGCCACCTTCATGGGACACAAGGTCCTTCTGGCAACTGGTAAAGTGGTGCTTAACTGATCCGCCAGCCGGCACGACACTTCGTCCACCTTACAGGTGCCTGGAAAAACTGCTACGTTTGCCATGCGCACACATACATCAGCATTTACAAAAAAAAAAAATAATAATAATAAATAAAAATGCTAGAACCCGTGTAATTATATAATGGATCAGTAGCAGGAAGAGGTATTCCAAGGATCAAGAGGCAGCCATTGTCAAAGTAATAATCCTGAAGATCCTAATAGTGGTCACCCAACCCCATCGCGCGCATGTGTGTGTGCTTGTTTAAATGTATAGCGTGGATGAACTGATGAACTGTCTGACTGGCCGATGCAGGACTGTTTAGACGAGTCTTCCGCACTGGGGCAAGTGAGTTACGGAAGTGGAGATGGCAAATTCAAACACGCGTATGCGGCAAATAAAGGGGTGTGTCCGATTCCTTGTCTAAGTTCAAATATGGCAAATGAAGGTGGTGGCAACGATTGCCAGTTAATAACGTTCATCACACATACAAAAAGAGAAAGCAATTACTTTGTCGTTCATCAATAGTGTGGAATGGCAAGTAGTCTGTAATCAACATGTTAACTGCCAAGGGCGGAACGCACACCCTCTCCACCAGCCCACACACACACTAAAACACAAATTAAATGCTCTTGTCAACGCAGCGCGAAGAGCGAGTAATCAAGGTAACCCTCTGGACAGATTGATAAATGACATGAAACCTTGCCAACGATATATCATCGCCTTTAAACACGGTCAAGACTGTGTACAAACTACCGAGGATTTATCGGTCAAGGCTTAGACAGGGCGCTGGATCTCATAATGCCATGATTATCTGTCACCCACAGGGCCAAATGTGTCAGAACCTCGACTTTTCCTGCAAGTCTTTTCGCTATCGCTATATAACTAGTCGTCCAAAAATGATAATGAAGATGAGGAGATGGCTGTTGTGGCGTGATATCTCAAGCTTTTAACATAAGAAACACATCAAGAGCCGGTGACAGGAGAGAGTTCCAAAGGGCGCTACAAAACAGCGCATATCTTAAAGCACACTGCCTGTGAAAGTGTGACTACCGTGCACTTGTCCAAAGAGGGCTCTAAGGGTTCTGCAATTTAATGGGCACCGTAAATGCCGGCAGTTGTAAGTAATGGCAGTTTGCCCGACCCACACACGTCTATCTCCACGTTGCACGCACAGCGGCAACTCCTCTTCACCTTTCAACCACTGTTTTTATGCAAAAAAACAGGGAGGCCTGACACGACTCCTGTTAAACAAGTTCTCTTTGAACTAAAAGCGCGCGTGAGTGCACACACATACACACACCACTTTTAGATAACTTGAATTCATGTCTGAGCGCGGTCAGTTAGCAAGACCAACAAAGAGGCTGCTATATTTTACCACCTTCGTTCGAAGTCTCTCATCTCAAGAGGCCACCGGGAGATGTAGAGTGTGTCGGTTGAGCTTTTTAGTCCGTGATGATGGCACAGCAAACAGGTGCTAATGTTTTTGTATTTCATGTCCTTGTCAAAAACTCAAGAGCTGATTACTTAGTGTTTAACCTGTTCACTCTAGGATAATACAATATGGCCTAATGATTTTAAAATTGGGCACTGTATTATCGCAGCATATAATCACTTCTACCTTGCTATGTTTATACACATTCATTTTTGTTAAGGACCTGTGTCCCATGTGAAGCAGATTATGTCATCAGCTTGATCAATTACTAAGCACAAGAACACAGACGTTGAAAAACCAATTGCTAATTACAGTAATTGCTGCCTGAGAATTTAAAAAGTGCCATGCGTGCAAATGCTTAAACAGGTTCTCAAAAATATATAAGATGATCATTTTCCAACTGCTGACACATTTGCAAAGAAAATGTTTCTGATGATGACACTTTCAGGCTGGGAATTCTCTGAAGTATTCCACAGACACAAGATTCTGCTATCATAAAATAAACAAGCCCAGCCAAAGAGAGCTACTCTCCCAAAAAAAACTTCAACAGGAAAGAAAAGGCTAGCGATAGCTGTAATTCAAGGTCATAGTTGTAACTTAGACCCAGTATCTGTAGCTCCTCTTCTTGCAACTCAAATACTGTAGGATTGGTCTATAGCAAAATTTATCAAAGACAGTTGAAGTTCTCAGGGAGTTAGACCTTGTCAAAAGCATGTCATCTCTTGATTTGCAAAAAAACTGATATTTTTTAATCAGACAAATAGAAATATGACAAGCATTTATCATTTACTAGTACTTGCAAACAATGTTGCCATTAATGCTCATTACTGAACTGTCTTACTGTGTACTCAAAACCATATTTGTCAGAAAACAGCCAAGATGAACACACCAGGTCAGGAAAATAAAGCTTAAGAGCAAATCACCTTCCAAAATGATTTTTTGTTTTTACTCCCTGCTACTAGAAGCCTGACTTTTCTATGCAGGAAAATGAATTACAGAAAAGAATGCCTGTTCCATAGCACTTATCAATAAAATTTTTCTACTTTTCTATTAATATGATGTATTAATTAATATTATATTATTCAATTATAATATGAATAAATTAATATATGCTTGCATGCATATATGTAAAGTGCCTTGAGCCTGGCTGATGCTGGAAAAAAGGTGCAATACAAATGTGCTATTTTATTATTATTCTTTTTGCAAATTTGTCTTGGGATGATTTAGTCTAAAAGAGCCCGTATATGCATGAAAATATGTTACCAAGGGAGAATGTAACAAAATATAAACTCACTAAACTGACTTTGTGGGTAGTTTAAGAAACAATCCTCTAACAGCCCAAACTGCGGGTTCTTAACAGTAAATCACATGGTCAGACAGCAGTCTACCTGTAAAGTGCCCCTAATCTCTTAGCAAACAAAAGAAACAGGCAATTATGCAAATAAAGGCAGTTTATGATACCTGTTTGCCAAGAACACACATTGTAATGGGTTGTCTGTAGTTTTATCTTTTAATCTTTTGCCCTTTTTTGCAGCTTCCATGCCATGCCCTTAAAGTGAAATAGCATGACAAATTTAAGTTTACAATTTATTGCCATCTGAAGACTAAGATAATTTATTTCTTCTCTATCTGCAGAATATTTATATATATCTCACTCTCCAGATCTCTCACATTCCCCATAAGCAAACGGAGAGGGAGTAGTGAGAAACAATAATAGCAGTCATAGATGAAGAAAACTTACAGCTATTGCTAGCCTGTTCCAATGAATACTAGAACAGTCATTTTGTCACCATCATGCAGAAAAATTTTAATGCTTAAGGTGCAATTAAACATATGCTTGAAACCACACTGTGGGAATAAACATATTTTATTTAACTAGTAATAATATCATGCAATTCATTGCTGACAGAATCATCTTAGACTGGGACTCGATTTCAGGCGAAGGTTTTTCTGTTTGATACACCAGCGCAGCAAGAGCAAGACACAAACACCGGTGATCGAGGTCTAATGTACTATTGGTATGTAATCAGAACTGTAGAGTGCAGTACCCGTGCGCACTGCCCCATGAGTGACGAACTTTTTTGACAATGTCTGATCCTAATGCAATGTGAATCTTTAAGGATAACAGAATATTTTAGTCATTAAGAAATTTATTAATTTGTAGGTAAAGAAGAATTTGTCACTACATTATCTTTTTTGTGGTTTCCACTAGCACTTCACAGAAAGCTTATTCACAAGTTACTAAGGACGCTTTTAAAAACAAGCAAGAGTGAAGGGTGCATATTTTCTATGGGAAAAGAAGCTTTAGCAAGAAGTCCAAAAGAAGATTACCTGATAATCTCTTCAAAATCTATGTTGCTGGTCGATCTAGAGACACTGGAATGAACTTTGGTGGTGCCATTCGTAGCATTCTCTATCGAAGCCACCGAAGGCGGAAATTCAAAATGGAGCGCAATTTTCCTGGTGCGCAAGCGCACTGACCACAGGAAGTTACATGTATCGTCTGCTACACGCACATTGCTATTGTCGTAAGGCGCAACATTCATATATTTTGCTCGTTCCCCACAGCAATACATTACACAAATACGTCCACCTTCTAAATAGTCAGTCCAAGAATGCTGCATGAAATATCTTTTCTTTAATCTTAAACTTAGTCATATCAATGAATTACGTGCTCGAAATAATGCAAAAACGTAGCACTGCGTTAAATGAGTAGAACCACTTCATGGCTAATAATAAAGAGCAGAAATCATTTAGGATATTTGTTCTGGAATATGATTCCGTGTTACAGCGTACAGCTGTACCTCAAACTTGCATTACGTCCGTGACTCTACATTTCTCGAGTAAAACTACGGCAACAAGAAAATGGGAATGGCTGATCTGTTTAATAATAATAATACCAGGAAGTTGGGAAAGTCAGACAAATTTTGGATGATAATGTGATATGCATATTTAACGAGTTTAAAACTTCCTACTTCACAAGTTTTGACAAATCTACACAATTGTGTGTCAAGGTTTTAAAGACCTCCACCCTACTCACCAAACCGTGCCCTATGCGATTTTTGGATGTTCCCAAAGCTGAAGGAACCCCTGAGTGGCGTGAGCTTTAAAACTCGAGAGAAACTCATTGCTGGAGTGAGGGAACAGCTGAAATTGATCCCAAAATCGGCGTTTTTGGAGTGTTTTAAAAATTTGAGGGGGTGGGGTGGGGAATAATGGTATTGCAACTAAGCAGTGACAGGGCAGCTGCACATCTCAGCCATGTAATGCAAACAGCACAAGTTCATTAAGAACTCCCACCAGAATGACAAAAGACTTTGAAATATCAGAAGTGAAACATACTATTGCTGCTGCTTTCATCATCTACATGAACCACATCACTACGAAAGCAAACCCCAATATGGAGATGCTTAATTAGCTGCTCTTTGATGTTGATCTGGGGCTGGTGAATAAAGGCAAACCGAAGCTGCAAGATCACATGCACAAGCAAATCAGCACAAAGACGATAGACGTCATGACAGTCAGCAGAATACTTTCAACATCAAAGGCATGCCACTCAAACATTAGAGTACAAGTACCTGGGCAAAAAATAGCAAGATAGAGACCTGAATCAAAAAAGCAAACAATGTCAGTTTCTAGCATCTTCCTTAGCACCTCCACCATCATTCCAGTTAAGATTAAGGCACAGCTCATCAACAGTCTTCCTAGCCATTCTAATCTATCATGACAGATCTGGACACTACCAAGGCCTAGGAAAGAAAATTAGCATGTAAAACGAGATGTCTCGGATAGGCAGCTCAAAGAGACGACCAAAAACTAAAACAATCTAAGAAATGGTGGGAGCCAAGCCAGCCCATCAAGGAGTCAAGTGGTTTGTACACTTGACCAGGAAGCTAGCTGACTAACCAGCACTAAAAGCCTACATTCAAAGATGCTCTGGTGCCTGAGCAAGAGGATGGCCTAGTGGACGCTGGATCGAGGGTGTGGCAGTGACCCTCTTGTCACATGACTTTAATGTCTTCGAGGCCTCCAACTGAGACATCAGCCACCATTTCCATCCTCCATCTCTTCAGAACACCCAAGGGTACTAGTGGATGATAAAGAAAGAACACTAAACAAGTAAACCTGTAAACAGGTACTACATGCAGAAAAAAGTAGTGTGCTAGAAAAAAGATATAGAACACAATCGTCATTGTATTAGTGACAACCACTTAACCAATCCACAACCAGGCCACACATCTCTTCTATGACAGCATGCAGAGACATTACATAATACACAGGCATTCCAAACAAAATTCAACAGCTGTCATACCTTTATTTTTAAATGAATAAAATCTTTAAGTCATGTGACAATGATGTCCATGAATTAAAAAGGGCTAGAATGAGATGTCATCAGTCTATCTTTGCTTGCTGACATGTAGAAAGAAGGCACGTTGTATAAACAAAATTTTTTTTTTTACACCAAAGATATAAGTTTGTAGAAGTAAGCATTCTCCTCAATATAGGAGGTACAATACAAGGACAAGCAGGTACAATATGGTACAAATAAGTAATCTTCATACTTTCCAACATTTATATTTATCCGATTCTTACCTCTTTAATATACTTAATTCTACTTCACATGAACAACCTCAGTTTGCAAAAAACTTTTAGCCACTCCATGGCCGACGATCTGCAGAATTTTTTGAAAGTCACTGTTATTCATTGGTCCCTAACTTCATCATCACTGTGTGTACATATCAGATTGTTTATATGAGTAAGGGGAGACTTGGTGTTTTCTGTTGATTCAGCAATAAAGGCTATATCACAGCAAGGCAGCCAGTCATGTAAACAGATGTAACATGCATAGAACGAACAGCATGTCCGAGACGAGTACTGAATCCAGGACAGCCAACCTTCACTGTATTGGTGACAGGCGCTAACCATTGCACCACCAGCCTGTTCCACATGAGGGAGAGTCTACCAAAAATATATTATTTTTTTATTTATATCACACTTGAAATTTCAGTAATCTCTCTCTTGATTATTCCTCTACATCAAACTGTCAAATGCTTTCAGGAATGTGAGTTTGTCAAATACCTGTTTCAATATCATTTTTAAATAATACTTTGTCAACACTTATATGACTGTTGCATATACATAACAGACAAGCAAATCATAACATAGTAAGTTACATGATTTTACTGCTGCTCCAAGATAAAGTACTGCAATTCTAGTTTTTATTTTTGTAAATTTTACATTCTACTCTACAAGCCTAAATATATATCTATATTTCAAGAATCTTGATCTCAATGATTTAAATATTACCTATCATTCAAATTTTTTTTTTTAAAAACCGGACCATTTCAAAGCAGTGTAAATAATGGGACATATGAAGCAAACGCGAATACCAGAATTATATCAAACATGAATCTATATGAATAACCAGTACTGATGTTTTTTCTGAATCCCCAAACAAAAGCAAAATATCAGTAATAGACTAAGTGACACAGATCACAGGTGAATGTAAAAACAATAAACTGCACATGATACAGTGTTATTAAACACCATATACCACCATGTTATGCATCACAAAAAAATGCAAGTGACCTTGTTTTCTTCAAAAACTGTAGGTGGCTATCATCTCCAGTCTTACATCAAACTATGAATCCTCTCAGCCTGTAAATACAATGATGTCTTCCACTACATGTATGATCAAACTGCACACGCAATCCATTCCATTATTAGCTCATAGTCTATGAGTACCTCTGCGTGTTTATCATAGTCCTGATATTATCTTCCCTGTAGAATTTATTTCAAACCAGACAAAACAGGAAGGTGGATAGCCATGAAAAAATAAAACCAAAATTGTGAATTTGTTTCTCATGAAAATGTTTTTTTTTCTCCTCTTCATTTGCTGGAAAAAACTCAAGAAAATCTAAACGACACACCCACAAATTAGTACAAACATTTTCTAGCTGTTTCTCTACTGCTGAATTAAATCAGTATTCAATATATATATATGAGGCAGTCAAATAAAACGCAGTGGGTACCTGGCTTACATCTGTACAGCTTCCGCTATGTTTCATTTAACTTCCTCTAGTATATTATATATTTGGTCAATCAAGTCTATTTGAAAATGATAGCTTTTTTGGTCTCTTTTCTGCAGAGAATGTTGAAAATTCATAGGGGTAAACATACCTACTAAATTAGACTAATTATAAAACATTTTGAACTCTAAATCTAATAACCCAAAAAACTATTAAACTAAAACTTAAATCTAAAAAATAGAAGAGTTCACATTAAAATATATTAAGTGGTCATGGTTGAATACTGAATATGAAAATGTTACAAATAATTGTTTATAATCTCCTCATTATATACACATTATCCTCAATAAGACATTGTCAGCAACATGTTTCTCTGTAAACAGCATTTTCAATTGCTTTAAAGGAAAAAGTCATTTTTAGCAATAAATATAGATTTATGGATATGTATATGTGTGCTTTTGTGTCTCCAGTTGTTCTGCAACAAAGCAGACAAATGTAGGACAGCCGGTGTTTTCAAAAAATACAATTATAGGGACTGCAATAGTAAAGGTTGAACAAAACTAAATATCAATAACCCTAACTTTTATAGTAATAACACTATATTTCAATTGATCACTTAATAGAGTTAGAGACACCGCATTGTCCATTATCTGATTTTGCGCTTGCAATGGAATGCTTTATGCACTAAACTTCTGCAATTAGCTTTGGGTACAAAGGGAAATATTGTCTGGGATAGATAATCAATCTACATCTAATATTCTTACCATTTGACAATTTCTTCATGACTGAATTTTTTCTTCACTTAATATAAAGTTTACTTTAGTAATCTCAATGCCCTCTATATATAACAAACTATATAACAAAGAATGATGACTAGATGCTTGCCTAGACTAAGGGACTTGTCCTGAATAATGGATAGAAATATATATTCTTGAAGGAACTTTTGTTACTAACCCGTATGAAAACAAACTCTGCTGACTTCTTAAAGCTTTTTTGTTTTTTGACACTTGTTTTACTTTTCTTGTGCAGGTTGATATAATGCAGTGCAAGAACTTAAAAGAAACCATGTATAAAACACTATGAATGTATAAACAGCATCTTTGGAATGTTTCAAACAATCACACTGTTATTACTGATTATTTTATTAACATCTTGGCAGTTTTTAAAGCAGCAGCAGCAGTATCTGTTTTTAACCACCAGTGCTATAACTTCTAGTACAACATTAGAAGAACCACAGAACACTTCAGATAAAATGCATATACAATATGAAGATAAATGCATTTTATATGACCTCTGATGCTAGTATAATTTTTATGTAGAATAGTTTGTTGTTATAATAAAATTCTTAGAATAAAAGAATATATGAGCCCTTCATACTGCAAATTTTAAAACTATGGGATGCAAGTCCTACAAACTTGTCCATTTAGTATTTTACGTCAAACTTGTAACCAGAAATAAATGTGTTATTTAATAGTACAACTGTATTGTTTCCTGTTTGTATGAAATAAAGCTATGGCTTTCCCACAGAATGTTGTGGAAATCAGTCTTAAATTCTCAACCCAGTCATGGATTCTGTATAACATTTTTCAAAAAAATAATGTAATATTTCATCTAAAGGCATATGTCTGCTGTTAGTTGCAAGCGAGAGTGAGATCTCTACCTCTGACAGCATATCACAGTTGTAAACAACTTGATTCTAAAAATGGACGAAAAATTGCAACAACAACAAAATCAGATGGAATGGCTGGACAGCGGAAACTTGGTCTGAAAGACTGGTGAAGAGGCACCATGTAAATGAGATAGTGTTTACAACATTTTCATGGCCATCATGAATACCATCCATATAAGGTATGCTTTCACAGCAGAAACAAATTTAAACCCAATTATGTAAGAATTTAAGCAATAAGAGATACTTACACCAATGAACAACCTTTCCTCCAAGCTAAATAAGAAATACAAAACAACAAGAACAAATCTACAGAAAGATCTAACTATGAAAAAGTTGCTTTAAATCTGCAATATCATGCTCATTTGAGAGTCAGCACATAGTTGACCTCTCCAAGCAAAAGAATGAGAAGTTATTCACAAGAAACTTAAAGATGAATTGATGCAGACATGAACTTGCCACATATGTGATCCATCCAGAAACAGAATCACACAGGCGCTGTAAGGCTTTTAATGTCCACGAAGAAAATTTGAATCACTTCAGCACAAGACTAATGCCAAAAAAAAAAAAAAAGTCCTTAGATCATAAACCTAAATTCACTGCTAAAATTATGATGTTCATGATCACATAGCAGGCCAGATCACTAGTGCTCATTCACCCACGTGTTTCAGTTACACGCACACTTGAAATAATGGCAACAGATCAGCACCACAAGCAGCTGCTTTTAGCATGAGCATATCCCAACGATTCCATTTGTATTCCATAGCACACAGTGTTCCTGAACAACAGCCTCTTATATCTTTTGTACATAGTTCGCAGGAAAAAGCCCATCTTTTCCTCTGAGGCGTCCTCGCCACCATCCAGAAGGTTCTGAAAAGAACACAGGAAGATAGATTTAAATATTGTTTCTCATTACATCAGCCTGTTAGGCAAATGATGCTTTTATTTTTTGACAGTCAACATTTCTCAAAACATAATTTTGAAACTTAACATCCAAAATCTCACATGTAAATAGTCACTGCTTAAGCAGGACATCCGCAAATTTCAAGCTTATTTTCTTTGGCTTCACATTAAGTCTGGCAAGAGACTGCATATGCTTCTGAATATGCACAGCAAACCTGCTGCCACAGAACTAGGTACAGTTCACAAGCAGGTCAAATATTAACTTGCATTAAAGTGGTAATAGGGTGCATAGTTTTTTTTAATGACTGGATAAAGATGTGCAAGATGCTATTACCCTAAATCTGGATGTATAGCTCTCCTGTTCTTGTTCTAAAGATACCTGCTTATAAACTATCATCATTGCCATAAAGAACAACATAGATGTCAGGATTGTACATGAACATGTTGACATTGTGAAAGCTTCAGCCAATGAGAGTATTCATTCAGATCTGCAGAAATAGTATCTAGCACAGAGTTTTACCCAAGCACTAGAAAAAAAATCTACCCCACTAGTCCTTTAAGATGCAATACATACACCACAAAGGACAAACCAAGACCCCACCATCAATGTTTCAGGCATAATTTATGCCATGGCAGGCCATTTTTGAAGAATAAATGTGACATTGTGAATTGCAATACAACAGTCTTGTATTAATGTAAAATTGAAAATTACAAAGAGATTTATTTCCTAGAGGTAGGGAGAGCAAGAACTTACACTTGGAGCTGAACCAAAAAACGAAAAAATGTTACAGATCTATGATGTTTATTAACTAGAGCAAATTAGATCAAAACTTCACTGACAAAATATTTTTTCCCTTACCTTCCTTTAGGATCTCAATTTTGTCTCCTTCATTAAAACTAAGCTCATCTGTGTCCTGAGCATCATAGGTGTATAGGCACTGACATACAGGAAGCTGGGGTGTTGGTTTGGGGCGTGTTGAGGGCTTGGGTCGCCCGATGCCTGGAGGAGGCCGTACATTCTTGCTTTGCCGCTCTTTTCTACAAGCACATCAATTAGCAAAACTTTTCCTGCAGTGAGATTTTCTGAACCCTTTAAAGATTCTAAAATATAAGCAATTCTTAAGCATAAAATAACTGGATAAAGCCAATTCACATTTTGGTCTACTAGTCTTTGAATGGAAAACCTTTCTGAAGCATTCTTTCTAGCATAATGATATGCATGAATAACAGCAGTTAACAAGGAAGATTGTTAAGAAAACAAATTAATGTGCATTAATGTGCATTAATGGAAAGGGAAATGATATTGACAATAAACAGAAAATGCATCTAACATGGAGCTAAACTAGAAACAGATCGATTTTCTATTTTAAATAAAAGCTACAAATTTACTTTCCATCAATGAAAGCACTTTAATGAAATAGAAACTTCTTTTAATAGGGCATCCAGAATGTGACTGAAGAGACTAATTGGCTACTTTCCCTCTATCATTATTAGAAGACAACAGTTTAAGATATTTTATGAGACATTGTGAAGAAAATTTTGCCTCAAAAAAAAAAAAAAACACAAACAAACAAAAAAAAAAAAAAAAAAAAAAAAAAAAGAGAAGAAAATCAAGTGTAAAACAGAGCTTTTAACAACAACTTCCATATCTCCTTTCCTCCCAAGAAATGCACCGGAAGAAAAATCCACCCTGACAAAGAAATGGAAACCTAAAATGAGTAAATTCCTTCTATTTAATGCTCACTAATCCATCGATTTATTTACACAAGCATCAATTCCTCTGACTTGCACTTATGACTCCATTAGTAAGTGATGTTAAACATGAACAGTGTGCAAAATACTTACCTTCTTTCATTGTTAATCAACAGCAAAAGCAGTAACAACAAAATACTCATTGGGTCTAGACTTTTTTTCATGAAGCCTTGTTGTTTAATCACTTACCATGAAAAATGCCAAGCCCAGGGGTGTTACAGATTTACTTCATGTATCCATGACAGTCACTACATGACAAACATGCCAATCATGCACTATGCCTAGAAAACTACAGTGAGCTTTTAATGTACCTCAGCAGCAACTACTATTCCTTTAAAATCTGACTTATGCATTTACTACTACAGCAATACATTTCCATAAGAAAAGGCTAAGGACAATACTATCTGTACAGATCACAATAAAGAGTAGTTTGCTGTGATGACAAGACTGATTTGTAGAGATAACTTCTTACTCCAGACAATTGTCAACAACCTTCTTTATGCATCTTTTGAAATAACTTTTTTGGGATAAAATCTACCACCTCTGAGGCTCTAATACTTGAAATTCTTCTAACTTCTTTGACAGTGAGCCCAAGTACATGTAAGGACAGCCAAGTAGTCTCTTGCAAGTCTTAATAAATAGGCTTTCCACATTTTCATTTAGAGAGTTTAACCATGTTATCACTTTCTGTTTTTGATGTACTTATTTATCTGAAGCTGCATTTGGCTACAAACTGCTAAGAAAATTAATGAAGGAGAAGGAAATCACAAAAGTTCCCTACAATTTGTAAACACATTACTCCTACAAATGCTTCCATTAATCCTATAAATACTTCTACAGTCAAGTATTATTCTAGATGAGGTTTTCTAGCATCAGCTAGCAAAGGAGCAATCAAGTTAGTGCCAGTGTTCAGATATTTTGTTACTTTAAAACTTTGAACACTCTATAATAACTGGTCCAGGGTATGCAGTGTTCCTCATAATTTAAAGAAACATACAAGAAGCATTATCAAACTAGAAATTCTTCTGTGTAAATGTTTTTTCTGTTCAGAGAAGGGATCTTCAACACTCTTGATAAAATGCTGTTAAAAAAAGCACACACAAAAACAAGCAATGCATGTAAATGTTCTTTTTTTCCTGGAGAGTCTGCAAAATCCTAGAAAATACATTTACTTCTCTCTTTGAAAGTTTTAAGGATGAAGCTCTATGCTGCATCTTAAGATATTTGTTAAGGTGCAAACATGCTTCTTTGTGTGTATGATGTCAACGAAAGAGAACATGTGCAAATGGAAACATGCTCTCAGAAAAAAGAGTGGTGAGGGACTGATGATCCAGTATATAAAACATCATGTGGAATGCAACACTGAGCATTACAAAATGTTTGAGATGGTATCTAGCAGCCCACCCGCCAACCAGATAAAAATGAAAACAGCAACAACATACAAAAATCCTGCCAGATTCAGGAATACATGCACAATACACTTACGTCTGAATGCTGTTTTCACTTGAGTTAACGTGCCTTTCAACATACACAACAAGATGCACATCAGAACTATCATACTTTTACACTGGCTGCAGAACAGTATGGATGCATTCATGAAAGATCAAGACTGATTAATACAAGTCTAACACACATTACATGCAACAGAGTATTTTTGATAATGTCTGACATACAACACATGCAAAAGATGGACCAATAAAGCCTACATAAGAATAAACATGCATAAGAATAATAATCAGTCACATGTGATATACAGTACTATCATTAGGTGAGGTCTAAAAGCTTAGCATCATCGAATGAATTTAGGAATTTGCTAATTTTGAGCACACACACTCAATTTCATCTCTTCCTTGATCATGAAAATCATATGGCCCCTTAAAATCCTTAAACACACAGTGCATGTCACAAGGCATGAATTGGAATAGTCTGCAAACTCTGGGTGTTCAACCTATCATACTTATATGTCTCTTGTAGACGTCAGGTGCAAATTCCAAACTAATAGCATTTAAGTAACTGGATATAATATAGCCTTCTTATACCATCAACAACCTACAGCCTGTCAAACATTGTCTGATCCATTTAGTGTGTTGGCAAATCATCCAGGTGCTTTCACATGCTTTCAGACTTCATGGCTAGCTTTCATCAGTGTTTATAAAGAATGCCTGTCTTTCCTGACAGTACAAGCAGCCTTTCCACACTGTCCTGTTGAACCTCTCCATATGGCAGCACGTGGAGATTGGACATCACTTCTGGATCCAGGCCAAAATGCAAGAGCTCTGAGGACTGGCTCCCAGATATGTGACATGCATGCCCCACCTCTGTGTGGCATATCCTAGTGCCCTACCAAAACCCCAGCTGCAGGCAAACAGCACCAAAGAGAAGAGAAACTCCACACCAAAATCCCGGGAAGAGGATATTCATCAGACAAATCTCTCAACAAGAAGAAAATATCAGAAAAGAATGTGGAAGGAGTTCAGACAAAAACACTTGAACTTCAGAAATGGCTAAAATAAAACAGAGATGTCAGAAGAAATTACCACTTTTCCCTCAGAGGATTAAAAAAAAAATATTTAGGTCTTTGAATGAAGACACTAAAGTCCTTGGAATCAGCCCTTGATGCTTGAAAACAGTTCCCTATCTATTAAGAATCTGTATTCTTCACCATCAAAGATAATGCATCTCCACACAATTCAGCCAGACAGAAAAATGGACTGTAGTGGGAGACTTTCAACAGCCACTTTCCCAGTTGGGGCTACCCAGATCTAGAGATGAAGGGTGAAGAAGTGGATCATCGCCCACCAGACGGTGCTCTTAAACCTGCCCATGACCCTCACACATATTGCTCAAGAACTTCTTGAACCATGAGTTGCCCAAGTCTTGTCACCACAGAAGATGATTTAGCCAAAACTGCTTGACAACAAGTGGAACAACAGCTAGGAGGAAACCATGAGCCTATCCCCTTTCATTTAGAGCATGACAAAACATAAGTACAGCAAACAGCGTCTAAGCTAGAACTACACTAAAAAAAAAAGGATGGGTGGGGAGGATTTTCCCACTTCTTTAGAAAAAAAGCAATGAAAAAGTGCGATTCGACATTTTTCAGTCTCTATTTATCATACACATTAGCGGTGACCATGACCTTTACAGTCATCACAATCAAAATATGAGATCATAATTACCCAGCAATGCCAGCATCAGGGGTCTTCATGAAGTCATTATTGTTGTTGATCAAGGCCTGGTTGATTTTCTTTGCTGCATTCTGTGCACCCTCACGAGGAAGGGATGGAGCTTTGTTACTCCCTGGGTGCTGCTTCATGATGAGCTGACTCTGGATGTCCTGGCTAGACTGTCTTTGGACTGCACATTGAAACAACTGCATCTTAGCTTGCTAGCCTTGTTATAATAATAATAAAAAAAAAAGATTTACATAGCGCTTTTCCACAAAACTTTATAAGAACACTTTACATAAATAATATGTTGAATGAATCATTAACAACCGCACATCCATATGACAGACACACTTCTACAACACACCCACTCATACACAAAGTAAATTGCAGACACATGTTATGCCTGCTCATGGACAGGACAGGGTCACAATGAAGTTGTCATTCTGAAAAGATGTGGCTTAAGTTTAGACTTAAAGGTGGTAAGAGAATCAGAGTGTCGAAGGTTGACAGGTAATTTATTCCAAGTTGATGGGGCTTGGTAGGAAAACGACCTCTGTCCATATGTTTTTGTCTTAGCTAGTGGGACTTGCAGAAGATGAGCGAAAAAGTCAGGCAGGTTTATAGATGGAAGTGAACTGGAGAGGTGCTGAAGACCAGTGTCAGAAATGGCGAATAAGTCAAAGTGGAAAGTTTGTAGGCTATACTGTCAACAACTGGCGGCCTGTAAAGAGAGCATATGATAGGTGATATATATTCATATCTAGATAGTCGTCTGCAGATGAGTAGAACAAAATTATTCTAAATCCTTTGAAGTCTGTGAAGAAGATACTTGGGAATTCCAGCTAAAAATAGAATTGCAATAGTTCATTATCAAGAGCACAAAGGCAAAGATTAGAGTTTTAGTTGCATCAGCAAAGATAATGACAAATGGTACTAATCCTACGAAGTTCAAGGTAAGCAATTCTGAAGACATGAGAAATACAATGATGAAAAGTCAAACTCTGATTGAGAATTAAACCTAAAATGTGGAGAGAGGTGGAGAAAGGAATAGTTGAGTTGTTTATAGGCTTAGGGAGAAAAGAATGAGAGAAATTTCTTGGGACAAGTAGCAGATGTAGTAATGTCAGAACATAGACAAATGTCTTACCTAATGCAATGTTTTAAAAAAGAAAATTACTCTTCCAACATATTAGTGCAATTTTTAAATCAACAGCCCTTATTCTGAGCTCTTTACAATGGCATAAAATTGACAATGTAGAGAATAAAATACACCTAAACAAGCCTATGAAAAGGCAAAATACAGACTTTAATAGCTCAAGATCAAAAACACATTTGACAGGTCCAACACAGTTCTTGATTTTACAAAAAGGTGAAAATAAAAACCAACCGCCACCTTGTTTGCGTGATGGAGGATGGGATGTGGGAGGTGGTGGGGCGCTGGTGCCTGGTGGCCGTGGTGCTGGTCGGTTTGGTGCTGTCCGTGAAGAAGGCCGTGCTACTGAAGGCCTGGGGGCTTGTCTCCCATGTCCAGGAGTACTTCGGACTTGAGGTTTTCTACTTGGTCCTGTGAAAAAGAAAGACACAAAAATATTACACTCTGAAACTCCTTTAAAGAACAAATGCAAGTATTTACTTAGCATAGTGTTGCACGGTAAAGGGATGTCGCTCAATAAGGACTTTAAACAAATAAAGTTGGGGCTAAAATGTGTATTCAGATGAAATATTGCATAACGAAAAATGTTTAAAAGGATATAAAGATGGACACTGTCCTCACACATTTGGTCCTAAAATATCAAGAATAGTTGTTCAGAGATATCGTCACTTACACGTATTCAGACTCTGCAAACAGTTTAGTAAGGAAATATATTTTATGTGCCTGCAAGATCACTGTGCAGCTGCACTATCACCTTTTCCCTCTCAATCTATCTGACAAATGGCCAATCATATTGTGATACAAAAAGACTATAGTTTATATCCACAATGATTCGCCATTTTTACCTTACAAAACAAAACAAAAAAATGCTAAAAAAATGTCAGATAATCAGCAGTTATGAAAACAAAGAAGGACCATCAAAAAGATATAAATAAAAAGTCTGGGTCAGAGAGTAAGTACATAGCCAGAAACAAGAAGCAAAAGCTCTCAGAGTTTGGGTTTTTCATCACTTGGCCTACAGTGTCAGTGGCCAAAGCTCAGCCTGAAGAGCCAAAACCTGAAAAACTGTTTGATGCAGAGGAGACCAGCAGTGGAAAAGTCTTTCACGAAAAACAATGCACCAAGTTTTAATAGTTCTATTTAAGCTTCACTGGAGTCATGCTATACATTAAAAATTTTGTTAGTTTTTGTTTTTTTATTAAAATTTATCCTGTAAAAAAAAAAAAATGAGATGAAACACACTACTGTAGGTCATGTGTCTAACAGCTTCATGCCTGGTTACCTCCTATCATATTGACAGGTATAAAAAGTCCCTTACCTTAAACCCCCACAGATTTTTAGTGGATTTACAAATATCCCCAGCTTTTTCAGAAACTAATCCCTAATTTACTAAGTGTTGGGTTTTCTCTTCCTGATGTCCTTCACGGGATTGAAATATTCTAATCCAGTGAGTCACATGATTCATTCTATATTTGACACTCTATGACAGCAAATAAAAAGTGTAGCTAAGATCAAAGAGAGAGATGTTTGTAGCTAAGATCAAAGAGAGAGATGTTTTGTCTGAAAGTTGTTGATATTCTTTGTGTTTGCTGCCTTAAGGGAAGACCTGCATATGAAAATATGTCCAAATGTTGATGGCATTCTTTGCATTGGTGCCTTAAGGTATGATCTGCATATAAAAATAATTCCTTTTTTGTTTTGTGTCATGCTTCTTTTCAATTCAAAAAACAATTCAGACCCCCTAAAGGAAATCGTTATCACAGGAAAAAAGTTAAGCTTCTCACTAGTAAACATCCAAACTGTTTCACATAATTCATACCATATACAGCAACAGGCTATAAAATGTGACATTCCAGGAACAAGATTTTTTTAAAGGGAAATAAAATGCACAGTTTTAGACTTACTAGAATCTTTGGGCTGACCAGGACCAATAGAGACTGTCAAAGTTTTGGATGATGCCTTTAAGACAGCTACATCACCTTGACCTCGCACAAACTTGACCTCTCTGGTTCCACCACCACCCCACCCTTCTTTCTTGACTGTAAACTGCAAACTTCAACATTACATGAATGATTATGGTAAACTGCAAACTTCAACATTACATGAACGATTACTATGCACAAGCCTTAAGAAGATTACTTGATGTAAAATGCAAACTTCACAATTATATAAATTATCACTGTGTACAAGCCTCAAGAGGATTACTCAAGCTGACGTTTTATTATGATGAAGATGTACATAACTATGAAACATTGATGTTTAATTTAAATATGCACTAAGATGAAAAGTATAATGTAGTGTTACTGTGTGTCTATGGATTTTGCACAAAATATGAACAAAGAAAACTGACCTGTCTAAAAACCGGATGTCAAGAGTTTTTCCAACTTTTTCCTTGTAGCGTTTAGATAATGCAGTGAGGAACTCTGTCTTGAAGACACTCTCCAAGAAACTGCAATAATCTCCCTGTATGTGGATAATGAAGAAGTCATCTTGTAAAGTGCTGCAAGATTGGAAAAGAAATCATATTATTCACTGTATTGAAAATGCTCTCTATGAGGATCATCAGAACAATGACAATAATGCTCATACCAGAAAAAGAAAGAACACAGTAAAAGATCAGAGCATACCTGAGTGAAACGCCTGTGATTTTGTCCAGTTCTATGGCTCTTTTCACTACAAGAACCCTACTTCCCTTCTTGGGTCCTTTCTTGACCTGAACAAGTCAACACATTATATGTTTTATATTTCAGTGTCTGATGAATACATATTTTATTTTACTCTTCTGCCTTAAACAAAACCCACATTTCTTCTTTGACTGTACCACATGGCACGAACATAGGAGATAAAGCGTTACACTAGCTCTTTAACCATCAACAGTGCTTGATGTGCATAGCACTCTACTAGTCAGGTAAAACAACTGCCATTTAACAGCTATAAAGGCCAAAATAACAGATTTTTTTTAACCAATACTCCACCCAAACATCGGGAAGGTCAGGAGGGCCTCAACCTTGTGTCATCTGGTAAGTCTTGAAGAAAGAGAATTTATTCTCAAAATACTATATTTTGGAACATCAGTTTGCAGTGCTAATCACAGGATAAGAGCTCAATTTCATGCTTGAGAAGAGTGAAGGGCTTCATCAGGTCTTCTAATCCCGATTAGAACATAAGTAAAAAAGCTACTGCTTAAAGATTTCTTACAGATACAATATCTGGCAAACATACTTTACAAAACGGTACTCACAACTTCAAGACCAATTAGGAACAACAACTTTCCAGTCAAAAGCAGGTCTCGCTTCACACTCTATGAAAGAATGAAATAAGTTTTAAATGGTAACCCTCAAAACAAATAAAACAAAAAATATATCAAAATGCACTAAAAGCAGTTAAAATTCTAAATAAAGACAGAAAACCTGATGGCTAGTCTTTTCTTTACAGAAATCAGCACACTTTAATCAATATTTAGGAAAAAAAATACATTAATCTCCCTCTTCAGCAGAAAATAGTGATGTTTTGAAAAAAGATCAGTCAAATACTGCTCACCTTAAATCTTCTATCAAATTTGTTTACAGTGGCTGCGAACTCAATACGCTCACGCTTGCCAACAAGCGTCCGCAACTCTGGATTGTCATCAAGTCCTAGGTAGTCACCAACAAAGTTTCTGTTCAAGCTATGTCTGCGTCTCTCCTTCTTATTGAACAAAAGGTCAGAAGCTGTGAGAGAGAAAACAAAAATCATAATAAATAACTGCTGTTTACATTTACAGCTGACAAAACCTATACACTTATTGCAAAAATGGAAAACATTAATTGAATATTCCTATTCTGAAAGTAAAAATTTTTTTTAAAATCTATCTAAAATGAACTGTAAGTAAAATAAAATATTATTTTAAGGTCTGTAATATCCAAAAGATGTCTCACCTTCAGAACGAAGTTTGAAGTACAGTTGCTGTGCAAAGTGACGTCGCCAAGCTTTCTGAATAACGCGAGCGTAGCTATCAAATTTACGTTCTCTAATCTCCTCAAGAAGAAACAACTATAAAACATAGGAAAAAGTCACATGACAATGTAATCTGACTTCTAGCGTTACTTGTTAAGCCCCTCTACTGCTAACCCAGTGACTAACAAAGCATAGTGTTCACCCATCAGACCACGCAAACTGTAGGCTAACTGATCACTCGGAGTTCTGATCATTGCGAGAAAGTTTCCACTGCAAGTGCTGAGTAAAATAGGTATCTTTGCCCAGACAAGGTTAAACTGCTAGTTTTTGTATTATGTAAAACTTACGTGGTTGTATCATGCAAAGCACTTTTTATGTTAGCATTTTGTAAAACTCTTCATGCTTTCACTGTTTAAAATTTTTGGTACAAATAAATGTTAAAAATAGATGACTTTTGCCCCACTGAGAGTCTGAGGGAGGAACAAAATAATTCACTTTAATTTGAAGTAATCATGTAACAAAAGATGGACAAATGCATTAGTTGAATAAAAAGATAGGTATTTTATGTAACATATGGGACAAACGCTATATTCTAGATATAGATTCATATCAATTCATATTATGACATTCCTAAAGAAAAATTTCATATCATACTGAAATACAAAAGAATCTTACAGACTCTGGGTTTTTGATGAAAACTTTGGTCCTGCCCAACTGGTATTGGTCAGGGTCCATGTTGACCGTCTTCAAAAGGTGTGTCACACCTTGCCTAGGGTCTCCCCGCCATGAAGGGTACGTCTCTGGGGTTAAGATAGCATACCTGACAAAAATGTACAAACATAGATTTAATTTTTTAAACATTGGTACATTAACTAAGCTTGAGTGCAAAATTTGAAGAGTTTGCCAACAAGTTCTCCGAGCAGCCTTCTGTCTCCAAGCGCGTCCATGTCGGCTGACTACACTTCCATCGCGGGGCCCTAGGCAGATGAGGATGACAACTACAGGACTATCATAGCATCCTCCTCTTCCAACAAAAGAGAGTTCCCGTCCATAAAGGCCGGTCCAGTGGCGCAACAGTTAGCGCCTGTCACCAATACAGTGAAGGTTGGCTGTCCTGGGTTCAGCTCTCGTCTCGGGCGCGCTGTTCTTTCTCTGCACGTGGCATCTGTCTACAGGCCTGGCTGCCTTGCCTTGATATAGCCATAGTTGCTGGCACGGTGTAAAACACCAATGCCCCCCTCCCCTCCATAAAGACCAAGTCCCTTTCCCTTGAATAATTCTGTATCTAGGGACTATTCAACTATTTTAACTATTAAACACTTGACCACAAAAAAAGAGAACGCCTACATTGCCACTTTGAGAAGGAAGGACAGTGAACCTCATGTAGAAATGACAATTAGAAATGGCATTTTCTAACCTGACGACTAAAAGAACAATTAGTACCTTTTTATGAATTTTGCAAACTCCCTCCTAAATGCAAAACCAGCTCTTCTGACACGGATGTTCTCAGGCAAACCCAGGTACTCCACTTGGTGCTCCACCCTGTATCCAGGAGTCGGCAGATGGTTATACATTAGCAATACTTTTACAGATCATTAGAAATCTTTAGAAACAGAATATACACAAAGGCAGAGAGACCAAACAATGCTTTTAGCTTGTCTGGAAATGAAAACGAGTAAATCCGTTTAAAGAGGAGATAAACAATATCAACCTGCTGTCCTCCCAGTCTCTAGCCTTTTTGGTCTCGTTTGGCTTGATGCACCTGATGTAATGGGGAGTGCACTTCATTAGGGTTTCCACCAGCTGGTTTGCTTGTGACTGAAATAACAGTCAAACAACAAAAATGTGCTGGAGAAGAAATATTAAAAACCAAACAAATGCAAAACTCTGACAGATGTGAAAGAAATGACCAGAGCTTATGTTACTCTTTTCTATAACATTTTGTGTAAATCCTGAGTTAACATATATTACCTCTTAATAGGAAGTTCCCTTACTGAATTCTGGAGCTGTTAAGACTGTCACTAGAATGGAAGTGCTACAAACAGACTAAGTTAATCTACTGCATATTGTATTTAAAAATGCCACAAAATATACAAAATGAAGAATGTAAAATTTCAAATGTGCTCTGCTAGACAAGTAGAAGCCTTGTTTTACCTTGATCTTACTTCCAGCGGTAGTTGGACGCCCACGAGTTAAGCTACTAACATCTTCTGGAAACAGGCTGACAATAAAGGAGCTGTCAAGGAAATATAAAGGGTTGTGATGTACTTGCTTCTAGGCATAAATTTAGAAATAAAGATATCTAACAATGAGTTATAACCTGTCAAATAACATTACAGTATTAACAAGACACAGGAATATCACAAATAAGCTTAGCACATTTCTACATTTCTTCCATACTGACAGATTGCAAGATACTGCAAAAGAAGCAGCAAGAGTGAACTCAACTGCACAAGCATTATACCCATCAGGTAGAAAGTGCTCAAGAAAGGGCATGGTGATATCCATGCTGGCTTGATCTTATGGCCATTTCACTCCTTGCAATGAAAGCTTGCTAACACATTAAATGACAACACAAACATACATTCACCACAACAGAAACAAGATACTGTTTACAATAATGTGCAGTTCACAAGGTAACTGTTGCCATGTGTAACAAAACAAGCAGACAGCGACTTAGCTTTGGGATACAATGCATAAAGGGCATAGTAAGAAGAAAATGAAACAGCAGAAATCAGGGTTCAACTCTACTTACACTGAACTAGACTGCATGAGCTGTATAAGGTCAACAAAAAGTACATCTCTGTTTCGCTCGCAAAACCCTTCAGCATCATATGTCACCTGTCATGACACATGTATGATGTTTAAGCCCAGCAGTTCACTCCCATCATATTGGACAATATTTCTGCTCTATTAATAGCAGAAGGAGTTACAAATGAAGACGAATTAGAAGAAACTGCAAATTATTTTGTCTTCTGTCAAATTTTTTTTTTCAGTTCACCAGACCACAAGTCTGATTTTCCTCCTTTCATTCTTTTCCAATCAGGTAATTATTGCATGCATGGCCAGCACACCTGCATCCAACCAGGTAATTATTACATTTAAGGGTAGCACACCTGCATCCAATCAAGTAATTATTACATGCATGGCTAGCACACCTGCATCCAATCAGGTAATTATTACATGCATGGCCAGCACATCTGCATCCAAGAGTGATACTATACTAAACAACTTAACAATTTTGTTGTTGTCTGCCTGACAAGCCTAAAAATGATAGCACAGTAATGTCTAGAGTACAGGGACACACTCGACGCTTACCTGCCCAGCATAATGGTGGATAACAAAGCCAATGTTTGTTCCCTGGAAATGTTTGTGTGTGCCTACATGTCCTGTCAGTTTCTGGAAACAAAGACTTTTAATTTTCAAAAACAGTACTTATGCCTGAGGCAACTTTGAGTGGTTGCATTTTCACAAGTTTTTAAAATAAAATAAAAAACTCTTGGAAATGTGTATTATTTATATGGAGTGAAAACACCCTGGTCATAAGAAAAGAAAGGTGGCAGGCAGTGATGATGATGGGATTTTTTACCAGAACACGTAAGGTTAAGAGGAAAAGACACAGATGTACACACTAGTAATCAACACATCACAGACCACTTTAAGTACTGAAAACCAAGACAACAGACAGCTCATGCAGCACACAGTAAGACCATGCAGAGTTACCAAAGGAGTAACTCACAGCCAGCAACTTTTCATCTGCGCCTTCTGACACTGCATGCATTGTTGCACAAATGTCGTCAAGGATGCACATAATTCCAGGTGGATTTTTGTTTTCAATAAGCTCACACACTATTTTGTTGTTGAAGAAATCAATAGGTGTCCATTTTATGCCCTCTTGCACGTACTCTTCCTGTAACATGTCATAAACTTGTGCATTAGCTTTACAACCTTTGGCACCTGATACAAGCAAGAAACAAAACATTTTTCTCAATACTTTTACTGTTGTCTGGACTTTTCAAGAAAACATCAAATTATTGAAATATCCTCTTGCTTTAGCTAACTGATCTAAACTATTTCAAACAGTTACACCTTTTTTAAAGATTAGACACAAACTGTCTTGATCCAGACTCTTACAAGTTGCCACCTTATTCTTTTAAACTCTAGGCATAAGCTAAGTTTTGTCCAGATTCTTTTAACTAAGCCCTTCATTCATTTAGACTGTAATTGTAAGCTACAATTTTAAGACAATGTGTGTGCTATCCTGCTCTTTCTTCTACACCATTGTATGCCTCTTTGATATGCTTTAAAAGTTTTGGCCTGGTCTTCATACAAGTCATGCTCAGGGGATCTGAAGGATACAACTTAACTCTTTACAGGGTTAGGGTTCGGTCAAACATGCAGTTACAAAACCACATTTACTTGAGCTTGTTGAGTAAGAAATTCCAAACTGTACAGGTGCAATTGCTGTTACGGCATCTTAATGAAAGCTCAAGATCAATCAATTTTTCAATTTGCAGTAAAACATTCACAACCTGCATGCATCTAATAAAGATCTATCAACAGTTTGCTGTGCTTACAAACCAAAATTATCAAGAGCAGGAGTGTATAAATGATCTCCACACTCAGTTCAATCCATTTTCATTTCTCCAAAAATGTTCTCACCAACTTAACAACTCACCTGTTCAGCTTTCAGTGTAAGCTCAATGAAAATTTGCTGCAGTTTCTCATTGACATAGTTAATGCAAAACTGTTCAAAGCCATTCTTCTTGAAGATCTCAAAACCATAGATATCCAAGATGCCAATGTTTATTTCCAGTCCAACCTTCCTCATGGCAATATTGACTGCCTGCAGGCAGAGATAACAATTTCAAATAACAAAACCTTTCAAACAAGCTTTGATCATTCTTCTTTCATCTGGCCCCAGTAAACAATGATAAATGAAAAAAAGAAGGTAAATACTTAAATATGCTGATCTACCTCAACAAGGTAGTCAAAAATCCGAGTGTACAGAGCCTTGGCAAGAGCATCTCGAGTGAATTCTGCCTGCTCCTTGTTCAGCTTCATGTCAATTGTCTCTGTCTTACCACCCCATTTGCTATCCATAATTCGGCCTGTCAGTTTTGCTCGCAGTAGGTCCTGTTCAATGCCAAGAAGGAATGCTGGGAAAGCAAGGACTGCAACAAACACATACACACACCCACACATACACCCGCACCCACCAACCCCCCAACACACAAAAGACGTTAATGTGAGCAGGTAAATAATTTAGTCCTAGCAGGGTTTGATTGATTGTTACCACATCCCCAACCAAGGGGTACACGGACTTTTTGCCGACGGACGTTTCGGAGCCGGACGTTTTGCCGACCGGACGTTTCGCCACCGGACGTTTCGGAGTCGGACCTTTTGCCGACCGGCGTTTCGCCGCCGGACGTTTCGGCGCGGGGCACTTCATTTCGGCATTTCACGCGGGACCTTAGCCGAAGTCAAGTGTGTGACCCCTTAGCTCACACATTTCTCTCGCCATTGTATCATGTATCAGTGAACTCTCTCACTATCCCTCCTCATGTGAACCGTTAGCTCACACATTTCTCTCGCCATTGTATCAATGTTTTTTTCAAAGCTGTTGCGCATAATCTGTGACAATCAAAGTGAACTGTCTGTGAAGTCTGTGTGTAAAATTTGTTTGAAATAAAGAATTATTGTTTAATCTAGTAGTTACTTTCATTCTTTGAGAAGTAAGTAAGCTCTCTCTCTCTCTGACATAATGCGGCGAAACGTCCGGCGGCGAAACGCCGGTCGGCAAAACGTCCGACTCCGAAACGTCCAGCGGTGAAACGTCCGGTCGACAAAACGTCCGGCTCCGAATCGTCCGGCGGCGAAACGTCCGTCGGCGAAAAGTCCGCACACGAACCAAGGCTATATTGCATTGGGGTGAAAGTGATTATTGCAAATCTAATTTGATCCAAAACATCTTGGATAGTACAAAGTCATTTACTACTGATACACTGACTTTATGGGTGTAAGTATTTTTTTTAATCAACCATTTAGTAAAACATAACCGGAAGATTGAAAAAATGATTATTAGGCCCTTAAAAAAATTGTGCCACTATTGTGCAGTCTGCTAATATTCAAAGTTTACAGCAGTAAGCCAGACAATGAACAGCATATAGTAGTCTTTAATTTCTTCAAAAGATCTAATTACCAAGCTAGTAACTTACATTCATCGTTTGCAGCCATTACATTATATTACTTACATTCATCGTTTGCAACCATTACATTACATTACTTACATTCATCGTTTGCAACCATGGCATAGTTCCCTTGTTCCTCAAAGCTGACATTTCCCAAATGCATAATGCCTGCTACTAGTGAAAGAACGCTCATCTGCGTTGCCTGGCTGATGCCTATGACCTGCATGGCTCGCTGCAAATACAGTTCATAGCTAGCTCAAAGACGAGTGAACAAGAAATATCTTATAGTCATGTCCCTTTGTAGTTTAAAAAAAATAAGAATGCCGCATATAACACCTTATAAATTCAATGTAAACAATATGTAAAAAGTAAAAAATATAGGAATAAGGTAAAATATCTGAAAAATAAAACCGTGGAGCCTCAGAACTTTGTAACATCAGGCAAGTGCTAAATAAATGAAATTTGCAGCTACATCTTGATAAAACATGCCTTGACTCCTTTAGCTTAATGAAGCACTCACTAGGGTGTCTTGAAACTCAGCATTATCATCTGTGCCATCCACAAGGAATGTGCCACTCTGATTGAGATAGTAGTAGTAGTCCGGACTGGTCACACCAAGGTTCTCTGACCACAAATTCCAAACTAAGTGTATCAAAGGATCAAACCACTAGCATATGAATCCCTCATATATTGTGAAAAGGAATTTATGATTTCTTTTTCTCCAGTGTACCTCCCTCTTATCCCCCACCCCTCAAAAAAACAAAAAAAAACAACACAAACACATGCACACCCCAAAACATTCATTCACATTTTTTCTGATGTCTGTTCATACATTAAAGTTTACTAGAACTGCTTTGCTAAAATGCGACTACTCCTGTTAAGTTACCACCAAATAGTTCTGTTAAAAAGAAATGTAAGCAGCAGAAAGCTGCTGATGGTCGCATACAGCTAGGATATACCTTTCATTTCCTTTGTTGCCCCAGCACACAGTTGATAGAAAATGTGAAATGAGCGTTCATTAGGATTTTGACTGACAATTCGTGACTGCAACAGATCATATCCACACCCATAACAATACTCATCCACACACATACATACAATTTTATCATGCTGTACTGGCTGTTAAAATAATGGGGAAAAAACTAACCAACCTCACATATTTAACTTTGTTATAATACTCAGCTGAAAGATTTAATAATAATAAAAGTGTACCATGTAAACGGTCTATCAAAATATTCTTAAAAGATGCGGTTTCAAGCTGGCAAAGAAGTGAAGTCTGGACAAAATATGCAAGACACATGACACAAACAACAATACCTTTTCTAGCAGAAAATTCGATATGCTGCCCCCTTCAGGTTCACCACCTCTGCTGAACTGAATTTCTACATACTTGCCCTAAAAAAAGATGTGAATGTGAACACACACACATGCATGTGTGCATAAAACACACAAAACACATACACACATCCATCCAAATGAGAGTAAACCTTGTTCATATTTTTTCCAAATATAAAGTCATATTTTGCTCATCTCATCAATATCAAAGAACATGCTAATAAACACTTTGTTGCTGAAGTTAAATATTTGAAAAATAAATTACAAAATACTAATTGGAGCTTTCATGTAAAACACTACTAGACTATTAGGCATATACCTCTGAGGACTAGGTGCCATAACCTTACGCATAAAAAGAATCAAACTGAAAAAGCCAACTCTAACTGGAGTATAACTCTAGCTTACAAAGCGACTCGAGTTGTTGTTGCGGACAGTCTTGGCATTACCAAATGCCTCAAGAAGTGGATTAGACTCTAGAATGATGTCTTTCACTCTCTGAAACATAGCATGCATCCATGACCAGCAAGTCTCTTTGCCATCCCTGTTTTTTTAACCATAATTTTCTCACCCTTAAACTTTAAGCAACCTGAAATTCCCCTGCAATATATATAACATTCAAGAATATGTTTTATATATATATATAATGACATCCATGGATGTTATATAACAACCATGAATGTTATATAGCAACCATGAATGTTTATATATAATTCATGAATAACTTATGCATGTTTACATATAAAGGAACTTTATGATTCTTTCATGGCATTTTTTTCTTTAACAAGGATTCATTAAAAAAGAGGTGTATATATTTGTAAACAACAGCTAAAGCATCACTAACAGCCAGAGCAAAACAGAGAAGAAGTTTGAACCAGTGTCTTACCTGCACCATCGGTCCACCCCCAGACACCCGAGCTATGTATCCCATAATGTATTTGGCTGCAACTGTTTTGCCTGCTCCACTCTCACCACTGAAACCGTAAAACATCTGTCACCTTATGAACAACAGAGAAAGACCTGGGAGACAAGGGGGAAATCATATTCAGTTCAAAAACAGCCCTTGACACACACACACAGACATACAGTGATTATCATGCACTGTAGCACCAAGCCCTTTGAGGTATACAGGTACTAAGACACTGTTATTATGAAAACCGGAAAGCATTATACTGGTATTTAGAACAAAGCTGCAAGTAAATACAAATCTGTGATTGATAACTTTGTCTTATTTAAACTGGAACAAAACCCTAACAGGAAAGCTTTCTACCTGATGATGACACATTGGTTCTCCATGTCAATGAGCATGTTTCGGTACATGTTGTCTGCTAGTGCATATACATGAGGAGGATTTTCATACTGGGCCTGGAATGACAGCCACACAAAAGACGATGGGCATAACCAAGAAGCAAAAAACATACACATGAAAACATAGTGAAGTCCACATGCAGAAATATCATATATATATATATCTGCACCAACAAGAAAATGCTGTGGGTGTAACACATGCTGTTTGTAGCACTTCACACTTATCCATTTTTTTTAAATGGTGGAAGTTCCTATGTCTACAAATCCAGACATGAGCTTTTTAGTGGAAGCAACTGCTAAAAACAGAAAAATCTGCTATGCCTAATCTGCTGAAGAAGGGACTTAAGGATCATCAAGTCACACAAAGATTTCTTACTGTCTTGGGAAACCAGATGCTCACACCAGAGAATGGATGGAAGATGGGACACATTCATGTTTACAGCTGAATGGTGTTAGAAATATTTTGGTTTTGTCATCATCCATCTTCATTAATGAAATTCTCATCATCATCAGTAATATATGGATTTACATGTGCACCAACACCTCCAATACAACCCATGCACGTGCACACATGCGTACCCATAATTTTTCCAGAACTACTGAAACAATAACAAAACCCACCGCTCCCTGATAGATTTCAATCTCACGGTTTGTGTAGATGTTCAGCTGCTTGAAAGGGTTGACAGAAACCAGCACAGGACCTATATATGTCTGAAGCACTGTTAAGGTTAATACAAATGTAAAATTAAGGATACATGTGAACACAATCTTAATTTTTATTTAATTGCTTGTTGCTTGAGAACAAGAAAGACAGATGTGGGCTAGCATAGTCATAATATGTACAAGAAAATACTTACAAAAACGTCTATCAAACAAATGTCTACCACAAAAGAATAAAACTAGTTGCCCGAATTTTTTTTTTACTACACATTTGACCAGAAGACTTGTCTAGTTCTGAATCTTATGAGCTACAGGTAGGAAAAAGTGTCTACATTGCACTCTGTGATGGAAGAAGGGAACTAGTGTAAGGAAGGAAAATGAGAGTAAGTGGTAAAGCCTGCTGAAGACTAACCCTATGAACAGGTAATATCCACAGACACAGTGCTTGTGCCCTACTAATATATCCTTATACAATGCTGAGTAGATGCAAGAACTCCATGCTTGCCTTTTTACTAGTTTCTCTGGTTGTTTTGAAGCATGGAACTCCAAAATTTAGATCAATGAATTCTGCCCTAAAAATATCTTACAAGCCATGTCATGGTTTGGTAGAAGCTGGTTATAGGATTGAGTGAACTGTTGGACCAGTGCCCTGACAATAATAAGGATTGTGTTTATGAGATCTACTTAAAAGTAGACAGCTGTTTTAATGTTTTATCAGTCTGACATCATGTCAGTTATCAAAAAACTCACTAGGAATTTTCATTTTTATTAAATATTTTTTTAAAAAGTAATTAACTGCTAAACCACAGAAAAACATGTAAAGGAATATGAAACAGTTTATATGAATGCTAACATACAATTAAACAACTACAAGAAACATAAAGAAAACCACTTTTCATTCCTGCAAAAACTCTAAATTATTTTAATGTTTGATTTAAAACTTTTGCTGTGTCAATGCCTAACAGAAGGACCTAAGATGCCTTTTAAAGCAGTAGAGTCCCATCACATTTGCATATAATATGGGCTCTGGATTTTAGGACAAGCATTGTAAAGTGGTGGCATCCTGTATGTTCATGAAGGGCTTGATTGGTTGAGAGTCCATTACTGTTGATTAGTTAGCTAGAAGGCACATAATGGTCTGGTCCTTCCGGATTTAGTCTCCTGTTTCCTGCAGGCATTGTGCCCCTCCCCGGTCTTTTTGTCCTGTCCTGGGAGCACAGTCATGATTTTTTTGTCAAGAGTCCCACCCGACTAGAGCTTATGATGCGACTCTTTGTTGCATGAGAAATCTATCACTGGACACTGAGTATTTCAGCGGAGGAAATAAAGCCATCTGTTACCTTGCATCCTCCTGCTTGATTCCTTGCCAGTTGGTCTGCTATTTGTCAGGGAAGGCTTGGCTTATATCCCAGCTTATATCTAAATGGCTACTGCAGGGCTTCTGCTACGGCTAAATTCTTTGGGGTCCCAGGGACCCCTTCTTCAGATTTTTAAGGGGTCCCTGTTCTTCGCACCACTTTGGAGGGGACCCCATTGACAAAAATTGAAGGGGTCCTCTGAACTTTTAATGCATACTGTGCGCAATTTTTTGCGTAAGCAGAAGCCCTGGGCTACTGGACTTGGTCTAACCTTAATAGTATTAATATAGTTTATTCCTCATGTCCCTTTACTTAACAAAAAAAAAAAGCAGCTTTTGACCTAGATCTAGGAATGATCACTATGTTGCACACAAAGCATCTCAAAGCAATTTTTTTTTCATATGAACTTCAGTATACTCTGTCATCTGAAAACAACTTCGCTAATCCATAGCATACAGATTCCATTAATTTAAACAAAAATGGGGAGGAGGTTAAGTAGCCTGGTGGTTAAAGATCTCAACTGTGGAGCAGGTCACTGATCTAAGGCCTGCTCTCAAGACCTGTGGCTGAAAACTGCCCCTGCCTATCCAGCAGCTGCTGCCCACCAGAAATGGGCAGCCGATTTATCAGGGGAGGTACAGGTAGTGGAAAGCGATGGTTGGACTCTGCTTTCCACATTTATTGCCCCTACTACCAATAGGTTAGAGGACTCTTCCACTACTTTACTGCAGATTTCTATGGGCACTGAGATAGTACTTTCACTTCTCAATGCACTGATTTTCTTGTTATTTCATGCTTGGTAGCATGCTACAAAAAGCACGTACAGCAGGTCTCCAGTTTAATATTGACCACCTAGCCAGACACTAAAACTTAAAAAGTAGTGTCATAAAAATACAGGAGTTTACCACTCTAATAAACATAAACACATACAACTGAATACATTGAATATAAGATGGCACACAGAGCATCTTGAAAAAAAAAAATTCCTTCTGAAGGCCATTCTAGCACTAAAAATTCTTTGGATCGTACAACATCTGAGAGCAAATTTAATTTTAAATTAGCTAATTTGTCTTATTTGGGTTGGACTGTTCATGTATTCTCAATGTTTCTTTATTCCATGACAGAAGTCTAAGAAAGGTCAAATATGTATAAGACAAGAATAATGCCCTATCACCAAGCAAGACCATAAGCCCTACTTCCGGTTGAAGGAAGGACATATCTGATTCATCAGACCGTCTTATTTCCTATCTTCTCTGACAGTGAAACCTGTGTGAGATGTGGGTCAGCCTTATTTATTGAAATTTTAAATTGCAAACTCACAAAGCATCACAAGATTTTTAAACTATTGCCATCAATGAATTGATCTGGCCCATGTTGACGGCACATGTTGAGGCAGACATGAAGACCCAAAACCTCAGCTGGGGTACTGTGGGGAGTCTAGCCCAGGACAGGCAAAAGTGGAGGACCTTTGTCGCTGCCTACACCGGCATAACGGAACTGTTGACGCACACTTAAAAAAAAAATAGTAAAATGCAGAGCAAACATGAGCACATATTCATTAACAAGTAGTCAATGATTAGTTTGACTTCTAAGCCATAGGGCAACCAGGAGGAATTGGAGAACACAACTGCATTGTCACTAGAACTGGTCTGACTTACATCAAATAAAAAAGATTTGATTTCTGCAAGGAAGTTCAAGTTTATTTTCTTGGTTCCAAAACAAAACTATATTTTAATCCTCTTTTCGATGTCCTGGATATATGTTTATCACGATCATTTAAGTTTGAACACAGGCACACTGATGTGCACACACATGAATGCACACAAGTAGTCTGTCACTCACATTTACATACACAGACAGGTACAAAGAGAAAAGGATACATAAATACAATCATCCATAAATCTTTTTTTCAAGTTCTCTACTATCCCGCCTTTGGACAGTTTCTGCAGTAAGACCATGTCATCCACACCACTAGTCTTGACATTGTGACTCTGCCAGTGGTATGCCTGTATCCAAACACAAGAAAACACAGCTGGTAAGTCAGCAGCTTTCAGTACAAACAAGCCATTACATATAGCATGACAAAAAAACTGTGGCTGCTTGCATTGTTTTAACATTTTCGAACCAGCTGCACTTTCTGGCTAATTCTGGAAATAAGGAAATAATCATCAATGAATGCATTCTAGTAACAAAGTGTGTCTGGTCACTTGGAGACAGCCTGTTCTCAGCCTGACTTCAAAAATGGAGTTCTTTCTGTTGTTACCACAAAAGTCTAAATGGCTGCACACATTTCTTTGATCAGCATGTGGCCACAAATCTTGTATTATATTACTTCAGCATATTTTGACATTTACTTCCTATACTGTGTCATGGCTGATGTAAAATGCAAAGGAATGTTAGGATGTTTTTTTATAATGGAATGATCCTCACAAGCTGTTGACACCAACAACATGACAAACTATTCTGCCAGGAATTGCACATTTTACTTGAACTTATATTTTCTCTACTTCTGTTCCTTTAATATTTATTTATAGTTTACACAGGTTATCAGATAAATTATATCAGAAAACTACTGTCTGAGATCATGTCTTCTCCATTTTCAGTTCAGCTCTGCAGATTTTGTTTTATGGGACAGATGGTATATGAGTCAGGGTAGTCAATGTGTCACATATCCTAATGCTTTGCTATAGATGAATTCAGGAGAAGAAAAGGGGACAAACCACACTGCACAAACTTTCAAAATATTTTCAAATTTATACTATCTGTTGGTGCAAAATATGCCCCCCCCCCATCCTTAAAAAAACAACTTCAAACCAGTTAAAATTTCCAAAAAAATCTCTCACAATACAAATTTCCTTATGCACAATGAAATATTCACACCCTGTGCTACAGCTGTAGTACAAAGAACAATCACAGGAAGAGGGAATGCAGCACAGTTTAAATTAAGAAATATGATAGCATCATCTCTTCACAGAATAGGGCAGAAGTAAATTGTCAACAGGCCCTTTCAAGGTGTCTGTATCTATGCTATACATCGATACACACTGCACATGTTTCATAGGTCAAGCTTCCTAAAGATTTGTATCTGCAAACGCACACACATGCATACATTGACATGCATATGTGCACATATACACACCCTCATATCTAGAGGGAGTATCAGAGCTATTGCTACATGTTGCTGTACAGACAAAAAAACAAATCTGATAGCAACTCCATCATGACTGCTAGAAATTTTCCATAATTACTCACCATTTGCCCATCTTTAAGCTTTAATTATTTCTATATTTAATGTAGAGATGCTTTTCAAGAAAATTTCTTATTTAAATCCCTTTTGTGCTTACTTTTAATCCATTAGTTTAGTTTTATTTCTAAAACTCTCCAGTAAAGGGCGCATGCAAACTATTCAAAATGTTCACAATCCTAATAATAGGATCATATAATTATGATATGGCTGAGACAAAAATAAACTGTACTTGCACCACAAGCATACAAATCAGTGGCATGGCATTACATCTATTTGCTTATGGGATCACAATGATTTTTATACACATATTTACAGTCACTGCAATGCATCTATTCTATACTATATTATCATCATCTTGGCAAGCCAAGTAAAAAAAAAAAAAACTGACCATTAAAATATTGCTCTTCAATCTACCACTGCAAATTAAACATATCTGGAATGCCAGTTTTGAGCATTTGCAATTGTATTGATTCCTCTACTAATATGTTAAAGTGGTTGCTATTCTTTAAAAATTGTCTGGAAAGATTGAGTTTTATAAGTAATATATTTTGTACATATGTATGAATGGATAGACGTGCACTTGAGCATACACTTTGGAAAACCCACAGCTGAATTCTGAAATGGAGCAGCAGTGTGGTGGAAAACAACGCGATAATGCTGACAAATTTAAACGTGTCAAGCTCTGCAACTACCTATCGCTTAAAAATTGTCTTCCCTCATCTTTTACGCTCATGAAGTTAGTACTTTACAACAGTATTATTCGCAGTATTGCGATAGCAACTAGCATACTAGTATCGTTTCGACTACAACAGTACAAAAGTTATGAAATTTTCATATCAAGTGAAAACAGCAACGTAAACTCAGCACTGAAAGAAAGTAGCATACAAATTACACAAAATTTGAGAGGACAATTGTAATAAAAAGAAGAGAACAAGGAAGCAAACTCATCCCTACCATGATTAGTCAGGCTGTACGTGTTGACCACTCTCAGGCAAGTCACTCGTATCTCGAGCACACACGTAGATGAACGCGCACTTGCGCGACCGACGCCTTCTCTCCAGCCTCTCAAAATATTCGCAGACGTACACAAGTTAAGATGAACATGGTTTCAGTCTATTGGAATGTCTCCTAATGATATCGTCTGATTATAGAGTCTTCACGATCACAGAAAGGGAAGTTTTTTTCCGGTACTTCAACTTCCGGAACTTTCATTTCCCTGACATGCGAACTACGGACATGACGTCATTGAAAATATGTACCATATATGGTAAGGGGCTCCACCGCTCGTCAAGGTGTGACATCCAGACATCAATTATAACTCGTCTACGCTGAACAAACTGACTAAATTTTGTTTCTATTTAGGTACGTGCTGCTAGGAATACTAATTATGCATTATAGTTCTTCCTCTAAGCTAACAAATTTTGTATTATTACATAGTTTTAATTAGGTCTGTTTCATTTTAGATGCAAAACTTTTTGTAAACTCTGAAACACGTATAATAATAACGCACAATATAAGTTGGGATCACATTCATAAAGGAGCTCACTTTCAGCATATGAAGGAACAGGGGAACAAACAACAATTAATACTGACCAAGTACTTAGAAAATAAACAATTAATGAATGAAAGTGTCACAGAGGGTGACATATGAGGCAAACAGCCTTCACAGCGATGGTGGCTGAGCCCACCTGCTGAATGACTAATCAGGGTTCTTTTTTTAGATAGTGGAGCAAGAAAGGGGAAGACGATTTCTAATTAATTGTTGCGGGCCAGCGCTTTACTTCCAAAGGAGACAAAGTGGACGGACATTGCGCTTGTGGGGGAGTGGAGGATGTGTCTGCTTAGAAAGGTGCGGTATTGTATTTTTGTGCATCTCAGGGTTTTGTATTTCGGACTTTTTGGAGGCTGACTTCTTTTGTGTAATTTTGTTTTATAAAGATATAGTGTTCTCTTCAAGAGGCGCAGTCTGTGGGGCCGGGAGATGGGCCGTTATAGTAGCAGAGTGAGACTCAGCCGGTGGAGTGGAGCAGTAGACTGCATGTACCCAGGTTTGACAAAAAGCGAGGTAAGGGGAAGGGCTGTTGTCGCAGGTGGTCGAGGTAAGGGAGCCAGGGGCCAGGTACGCGTGCCCGGCGGCCAGTGTATCTAGTTTTTTTGTCTGGGAAGAGGGCTTGCGCGTCGCAGAGATCTTTTTAATAGGTGACAGACCCTCTTGGTACCGGCTTGTAGATTAAGGGCGCTGGAAGATTGGGTGGACGCACCTCTGACAGGGTCTATTGTTGCTGCTTTTGCCGACTGATGGGGATGCGGAATCTAGAAGTGTGGGAAGGGTGCATGGTAGTTTTCTTCCTCCTACTTTAGACCCTGAGTATATATTGTAGAGTTTCGGAATTACACCTGAGAAGAGCTTTGGTACAGAGAGATGCTGGTGTGCTGAGGATTTTGCTTGGTTCTGTCCCTAGCTTGGTGCATGGGACGGATCCTAGCAACCGGTATCATCTCCTGTGTTTTCTGTGTGCACGTGATCCTGGTGTGCTTATGATTTTGCTTGGTGTTTCCCTACCTTGGTGGATGCGACAGATCTTAGCAGCCAGTAGCATCTCCTGTGTTTTCTGTATTACAGAACCAGCGCATCACGACCCTCTGGATGAGTAACTAGGGTATTTCCTGTCGCCGTTCTTACGGGTGGATTGCTGGCTGGCCAGTGCGCAGTGAGTGATCGAATGTGGCTGCCAGATCTCTGCGAGTGGGGGACGAGGAGAGACTTAGTTGTGAAAATTGTGTCCTGTGGGGTTTTGATCTTTAATGTGATGAATTGTTGTTTGTGACTTTGAGTGTGTTAGGGAGATTGTGTACACACTTGAAAGCCCAGCTAAGCGATAACAGGTCTGGCTCGATCTTGGTCAAAGGGCTTTGTACTTATTGTGCCTCGTTTTTCTGCAGGCTCAGATTGTGGTCTGGTTGCCATCAATCCTCAGATTGTAGTCAACTGTCAGATTGTTGGCTAATCATCAACTGTCAGACTGTGTTCAATCATCAGACTGTGCGCCGTCAAGCCGCTCTACACAGTCGTCACGTCGTGTAAAAAATCTCTATCGTCACCCAGGCGTGGAATTGTCAGCGAAGTCATCAAACTTAGCCAAAAATTACATTGGATTAAGCACTTGAAACATTAATCTAAGTAAATATATGAATATAGTTAATCATTTAAGATTCATTTGATAAAAGCGTCGACATCTGCATCTCCTTTCAAGTCCGAGGTGTACCGCTACAGCAGGCTCAGTCCCTAATGGAATATTTAGTTCTCGTTTCATCGGCTCACATTCGATATCATAAACAAGTGTAATCAAAGTGTTACATATCGATATATCCACTTTTTAAAAATCGCCTTTATCGAGATTTTGTGTACGGTTAAAAAAAAAGTGGATATATCAATATGTAACACACTTCGATCCCACTTGTTCATAGAATCTGATGTAAAAACTGATTTTTTTTTGTTTGCGTATACTTGCCCGTTACAAACCGGGCTCAACACCTTATGTTGGTCGTCTATCGCTGCTCACATATTTTTGTGCGAACACTGAGGATTAGAAATTTGATTAAAGACGGAAATTCCGTCCAAAGTGATTAAAAAAACAAAAAAAAAACACTTCCGTCGCAAGAAGAATGAGTTGCACTCATGCATTTCCCATCTGGACGGTCGGTAAAATGACTTTTCAGGCGTCACAAGTGTTCAGATATGCCCTTCAGCGAAACTCTGCAGCAATCCTACAAGTCCCCAGCCTAGAATAATTTATCACAGAATTGATGTTTTCTGCTGCGATACCGGACCGCCCCAAGTATTAGGAGAAGATTCGCCAAAGTCTGTCATCACTCTGAGTGACAGTATCTCCTTCCCCCAACAAAAAGCATTTATTTTTTGCAGCACTTTATCACACCACCCACCATGCAAAATCAATGCTCTCTCTGTACTGATAAGCTCTTTTTAGCAATAGTCTGAAATTATCACCCTTTTCCTCTTCTCATCCCACACTAAAAAAAATAAATTTAAATAACACTTCACCTTTAAGACCTGCAGTAACAGACCTGAACAAGCTTTTGCTGAACATTAAATTCATTTATGAATGAGATTTGTAGAACTGAAAAGGTTTGACACTGTTCATTTTAGTCCATCTATGGGATGATTGGTGGGTTTTTATTAGATAGTGAACACACTGTAAGAGTTAACCTCATACCACAGAGGGATTTCCTTTGTACATAAGTTGCTTGAGCAATAGTTTTCACCACAGCATTAAGTTTATTACATAGAAGGAAAAAAAAAGCAAATTACTTACAGAATTACTTTACAACTGTAAACTCAAAAGCACTTCATTTGCATGTTCACGCCCCATCCACACACACACACAAAACATGTTATGTTTTCACAATGTCATTCAGCACTGAACTTTCTTTTTCTTGCCAAATTTAGCTTTAAACTTTTCTTTTCTGGCTTCTTTTTCTTTCCGAACTTCTTCAACAGACTTTGTCACTCGATCTGTTCTTCGAAGTTTTTTCCTGCTTTCTTCTTCTTCTACATCCTACAAGTAAATTAAATCAAAAGGTCAAAAACATAAGACAAAATAAAGTAGTTGCAATAAGGAATAAAAAATGTCAGACTTACTGAACACACATTCTATATACAGGTTGGAAAATACACCTAATTTATTGCACAAGGACTCATGAACAGTTTTGAACACACCAGTCATCTGTAATTTTCCATGGATATGAGCTCATTGTTTCTTAGGGTTGTCTCTTTCAGGCAGTATAAGTTAAACTAGTTTCTGCTGTGTACAGTTTTATGCAAGGCTTTAAGTGAAATGGAAAGATGATACCAGATTGTTCAAAAAAAAAAAAAAAGTCTTAAGCATTTTATCTATTTTAAAAGAAGCAGCTCAGCTGCTCAAACTCTTCGGTTCAAACTATTTATAATAAGAAACACATGATGGAAATTTACACAATGCTTTGTCACTAATTTACAATTTTTTTATGAGGCACTGTTACATAGATAGCTCTTAGTGCAACTAGGAAGTGATTTGTTTATTTTTAATAAAGTGACAGCTATGACCTTAAGATGAACTAATTTTTTTCCTCAAACGCTGGTATCTTCTGAGATAATGTTATCAATTCCTGCAGATATCTGGATAATATTATCATGCACTAGAACTATAAAAACAAATATTACTTTTCCTTCCAGGATAAGTCTTTTTTTCTTGTTGATTTCCTTTTGCTCACCAAAGTCTTGCTCATCAAGGCGCTAACAAAAAGCAATAAAAACAAGTTAGCTAAAAGTTAAATATTAAAGATGAAATTTCACAGGTGCACACAAGCATGCTCTTTTCTTCTCATTCACATGCACAAGGTATAGTTGTGTATTGCACATGGTTACTGCATGAAGACGAAGAACCTCAGCATTTAACAATAAAGCTATATCCCAACTTTTAAATGGTTAATAGACTAGACCACCTCTATGCTGCACTATGCCAGTGCTCAACGCTGTAATACTGAGCTCGATGCAACTCATACAATACTGCTAGATGAATTTAATACCATATGTTATTCAATGGAAACAAACCAAACCCATTTTTTTAATCAATTTGATGTGAACAGTGCAAACTAATATAACCAAGGAATAAATAAAAAGTCAAATCATATGAAACAAAACCCACAATTTCTGCTTCTCTTCTGGCCACAGCTACTTCTACCAAAATCTTCATCACCTCTTTCTCATTGGTAGGGTGCTCAGTCATCTTTATGTCTGTAAAATGCAGGTAAATCATATACATTAATCATCTCTTGCAAAAGCACCTTAAAGAAGTGTTAATGCTGAAGGTTGGATGACTAAGACTTAAAGGGTACTTTTATGTTTTTGCAGAACAGAAGCTTATACTTACTAATGAATTGCTCAATGGCATGCACCAGCTTCACATCAAATTGTGTCACCAATGTCACGGATTGACCACATCGCCCTATACACAAGAAAGAAATGCTTAGCTTTTTCTGACTGACATGTAAGATAGGGTATTGCCTTAAAGTGTAATACAAGGAAATGACTAACATCTGACAGACACTCCCTCAATGCTGTGTTGGAACTTTAATTGCAAAGTTTTAGGTCCTCTTACCTTATGCATTTAAAAAAAAAAACCAAACCAGGAACATAATTTCCAGCAATACAGCTTAAAATACACGAAAAGTGAAAATACTGCCTCAATTAGTTAACAGTGTGTCATTTGATGCATTTTACATTTTTATGTAGATATAGTCTCAACAGCAATATGTTCGGATGTATGATTTAAGTCAATGCAAGTCCCCACATTATCTTTCCCATTTTTATGACTTAAAAACCCAACGTTACATACTCCTCACCAGCTCTAGCCGTTCGACCCACACGATGAACATAGTCTCGTGGCCTGTTTGGAACATTGTGGTTGATGATCAAGTCAACTGTTGGAATGTCAAGTCCTCTAATAACAGAAAAAAATTTACCACTAATAATAATGAAAATAAAAAAGTAGATTTATATAGCGCATTTCTCAACTGTAGACTCACTGTGCTTTACCCAGATAATATCAAAATAAACAGCACACCTTAAAACACAGACAAAATATATCAAAAAACAACTATTCAGAGCAGATCAACAGCATAGCAAGGGACAGAAATACACAACAGGAAAAAAAGAATCCTGCAGACAAGCATGACACCACAATATTGCATCAAAAGAATAACAGTAAGATCAGGTAGTCTATAGTTGTCTTTAGAATTATTTGAAAAACACAAATCTCAGCAGACATATAGTGCACACAACTTTATACGCCTACTGAAAGTGTTAATTCATGTCCAAATGGTGATGAAGACCTGTAGACACATTGTTGCCCATCTCTAGAATGCAATATAGATTGCTAGTAAAGAAGAGCCATTGACACAATGGCAGGGTAAAACAGCACACAAGAAATCAGAGGGTTACAGTCGACATAGGCAGATCTAGAATCAAGATGTAGTGAGCAAATAAATGAAATGGTTTGAAGATAAGAAAGTATAAAGTCTGCAGTGATGTAGGGAAGATGGAAATGATATGGCAGTACCAACTGATAAAAAACAAGTTAGCAAAGGTATTAACTAAAAAAATCCTGAAATTTGAGAATCATAAGCAATGTTATGACAGACATATCTGCAAACCCCTAACCATAAAACGATCATGATCACTTAAGCATGTACACAAGAACTATAAAAATCCATTCTTGCTTACCTGCTTGCAACATCTGTTGCTATCAGTATGCGGGTTTGATTGGATTTAAATTTAGCAAGGGAAGAAAGTCGGAAGCGCTGAGGTATCATGGAGTGAAGAACAGCACAGGAAAAGCCTAGCTCTTCACAAATCATGCCCAGAATTTGTGCATACCTGTTGATATATAACAGCCTGATTTCTTAGATTCTGCACAAATGAAAATGTTAAAAAAACCAACCAAACGAAAAACATAAAACCCCCCCTACTTCCTGTTATATTTGAAAATTAAATTCTTACACTGTTTGTTTGTAGATTAATATGAATGCATACAATCTCTAGCAGAAAACAAGATTTTAGATGTACTCACTTGCAAGTTGCAGCAAAAATAATGACAGAAGAACGTGGGTGATCTTTGAGATAGTGATCCAAAATATGGATTAGATATGCATCTTTTAGATCTGCTGGTACCAGAGCATATTCCTCTTTAAGCTCTTCTACTGTTGCTCGTCTGCACAAACAGAGAAAATAGAGGAAAAACATCACATAAGCCTATGCTACATGTATGAAAAATAAAGAAATTTTCTGGACTAATTAAAAAAAAAAATAAAAAAGTGAACAGCAAAACTGTAATAAATGAAGAAATACAATAAAATTGTTGATGCATCATATAAAATCCTGCAAATTACCAAAATACTGAGCCAAACTCCTTAAAAAATCACAATGACATTTAAAGGTAGTAGTTCATGCCATCAATTTCAAATAATTTAAATGTAAATGATGAGTGAGATAAATAGATGAAATAAACTTAACACTTGAAGTGGACAAATAGCTCGTTAACTCAGGTACAATGTATCAAAAGCAAATGTTACTCTTTTCTCTTGCTTAGCTGACCTAAGCCATCATTTCTTAACATAAGAAAACTAAAGGTAACATTTTAAATGACTATCACAATGCAATGTAAACAATAGGAAACTGTAATCTTACTCTGATTCTTGCAGCCAAACAAAGGGATTGTGTAAGGTTTCCTCCAACTCACGAAGAACAGGAGAGTATGTTGCTGAGAAAAGAAGTGTCTGGCGCTTTGCAGGAAGCTTTTCTAATACAGATTGCAGCTGTTCCCCAAAATTGTCCTCAAGCAAGCGGTCAGCCTCATCCATCACCTAAATTAAGTACACAACAGTACTTTTTAAAAAAGATCATGATAACTTCCAGATGTTAAATAAAAGCATGTCAGCTGGTAACTTGGCTGTGTTTAGTTTCTATTTATGCAATGGCTGCCAAGTATATGTGCTACATGGTAAAAACCAAAAAAGCCTGCTCTAGTGAAATCATATGCCCAGTTGATGTCAACATCAATGCACATCAGAATGTCTGGGATAATTCTTTAGTTAGTTTATTCCTTGTTGCTCTCTTGAAGAGCATAGGGCCGCAACAACACTTCGCCAGTGGACCCGGTTTTGGGCAGCCCCCTTCAGTTGGGCCCATGTGGTTCCGATGTCCTTTGCCTCACTTTCTACTGTTCTTTTCCAAGTCTGCTTTGGTCGTGATAATTCTTTAGCAAATGGAATTAGAAAAATAGGTGTCTGTATATTCTTAATAAATGAAATGAATTCCAACCAGAAATTTGATACGTTTCAGGCTGAAAGTATCACAGCTCTCGATGTGATCTGCAAGGCGGCCAGGAGTTGAGATAACTATGTGTGGCTTGACAGCCAGATCCTGACCCTGCTTCATCATGTCTGAAGAAAAACAAATAATAGTTTTTATCAGACATTAGCAGCCAATAACAACCTCCCCCCCCCCAAAAAAAAACAACCAAAAAAACAACAACAAACAAACCAACCAAAAACCAGACGACCAGCCAGGACGGCATTTCAAACCAAATACACTATATAACAACGATGAAGCACAGGACAGAAAAATCTGTTAAGAATATTTAAACTAATGTGGGTTACAATGATGGACTTACCCATCCCTCCTGTGATTACTGTTGCCCTCACACCTGTTTTCTTTCCAAGAATTTTAAACTGATCAGCTATCTGAAAGGCAAGCTCCCTGGAAAAAAAATACCTTTTAATCAGCACCAAAAAGTATGTTCTTTGACCACATACCCCCCCAAACCAATGAATTGCTTTTCCTGATCGCATTTAATGTTGTTAACAGCTCTTCAATAATTATGTTATTGCATTAATTAATGGTATATTTACAGAGGAATGTAAACAATTTAAATGTACAGATAACAGATTTTAGCATAAAGATGGCAAAATAAATTAACACCTTTTGATATATACACATTGTTAAAAAGTTTTCTTTGGTGTTAACAATGATTCTGTCCTTTACTATATCAGATTAAGATTTTTTGGGTGTTGGATTGGTGAGTTACCTTGTGGGCGTCAAGACAAGAGCAAAAATACCATAGGGGTCTTCTGACAGCTTCTGCAAGATTGGGAGGGCAAATGCTGCTGTCTTCCCACTGCCTGTTTTAGCACATCCGATACAGTCTCTTCCTACAAAATAAAATCTCGTTTGTTATGTACTTACTTATGATCAGATAAGTATATTTTAACAGCACTGAAATGTAGCTAGAGATGATTATAACCTATGCTGTTTTCATCTGAAAATGTCTTTTCCAACAATTGTATATTTATTTCTACTGACCAGATATGCCACACATTTACAACTTTATTAATTAAAATCAATAAGTTAAGCCTAGATCTGCCTAAAATTTATAAATCTTGCAAACATCGTAAGACTATCGTAGAAGTCAGTGATTTTTGTTTTGTCTCTTAATACTATTGCTGGACGGTAGCTATAACAGTGTACACTGCCGCATCATCAGGATTCGGCTCTAATTACAATAGAATGAATGTCATTTGTCATTACCTTCCAAGACAGGCAAAATGCACTTTTCTTGAATTGGTGTTGGTTTTGTAAGTCCCATAGACTTACACTGTTGTACAAGCCAGTCATCAAGTCCAAGTTTTTCGAAGGACGCCATGGCACAAACTTTGTCGCGTGTACTTTCACATAAACGAACACTTCCGCCTACTTCTGGCAATCTGTTGTCGCAAAACAACATTTAACTAGTTTTTTTATCACCTGATATGTATACTTTACAGTATTAAAATGTAAACAACTACTGATGAATTCTGTTTTTTCCCTAATTAATTTTGTGACATAATTTACGACAAAGAGACGGATGCAGACCGAAGAAGCACGGACGTGTTATATAGGTGGATTGCTGTCCGTCTACCAAGACCAACGCTTAGCCCAGCGGTTCTCAACCTGTGGGGCGCGACCCCCTGGGGGGTCGCGATGTGCCTACAAGGGGGTCGCGAAGGTGGTCATTTTTTAAAAAGTTTCTTAATACTGGTATTAGTGAAATTAGTTTACATTGTGTAACCGAGTGGTGCGGGGGCTCAAACTCCAAATCTTCTCCCTATTCAAGTACACTGTCTCGGCAATGCAGTGACTTCTCACTTCCAAAACTCAAAACACAATCCCCTCTAACAATTAAGCCTCCAAGCTCCCTCCTCTCACCTTTTGCCCTCTCTTCCCCCAATCTCTCATCGCTGACTCCCCTCTCCCTCTCCAGTCACACCTCTCTTTTTTTTTTTAAACATCTAAAAGGCACGCATTCAGGAAACGTCCATCATTCACACCCTTTCATTCGCACGTGCTCAGTCCTATACTCTATAGGTCCCTGACAGAAGGCCATGACCAGACAATGCGCTGCGACTGGATAAAGACAGCAGTTTTAATCCAATTTTGGATGCAAGTACACGTGTTTGTCCTGAAGAAGATAGCCATGGATAAATTTGTGCTGCGAAAAGGAACTGATTGCGGTGGTTTTTTGAAAAGAAAAAGTGAAGAAACGAGCGATGTGCAAGTTTCGGGTGCTGGAGCCGATGAAAAACAGAAAGGCCTGCTACGAAAGTAAGAAAGTATGACAATGAATACTTGAAAACTGGTTTTACAACATTATTGTTGATGGTAAAGAACGGCCACAGTGTTGTTGTTTGCTCGCAATATTAGCTCCAGATAGTATGAAGCAAACAAACTACGGCGCCATTTGGAAACTCGGCATGCGGAGTTAGCTTGCAAACCTCTCGAATTTTTTTGAACGAAAATTGCAAGAATACAAAAGAGACAAAAAAAACATTTGTCTCACATACATCAATTCATAAGAAGCTTTGATGGCTTCGTATCAAGTTTCCTATCGCATTGCTCAAAACAAAAAAAGCACATACGATCGGAGAGTCATTATACTGCCTGCAGCAATGGACATTGTACGGACCATGATAGGAGAAGATGCTGCTACGCAACTGCAAGCCATTCCTTGTCAAATGACACAGTTCGCCGAAGAATAACTGAGATATCTGAAGACGTGTCTGACAGTTGATCAGTCGTATAAAAAGCCAAAATTTTGCTTTGCAGTTAGATGAAGCTACTGACACTGCAGGTGACTCACATTTGATTGCTTACATTCGTTACGTGTGGGAAAATAATCTTCTGGAAGACTTTTTATTTGCAAGAAAATTGAACGCAGAGCAACAGCCAAGATTTTTTGGATGTCGATGACTTCCTTAAGGACGAAGGCATTTCCTGGAGTTCCTGCGTCGGCTTGTGCACAGATGGCGCCCCTGCAATGGCTGGAAAGAAACAAGGGTTGCAATCTCTTATTAAAAAGGTTGCTCCAGACGTAGTTTGGACTCACTGCATGATCCACCGTGAAGTTCTAGCTTCCAAAGATTTGAGTGTTGAGTTGAACACAGTGCTAACAGATGTCATAAAAAATGGTGAACTTTGTAAAGAACAGTTCTGCCAGGTCTCGCCTGTTTGCTCTGATATGTCGGACATGGGAGCGACTATGACACCTTGCTCTATTACTGCGAATCAAGGTGGTTGTCGCGTGGAAAAGCTCTCGCAAGAGTCTTTGAATTGCGGGAAGAATTGTGGGTGTTTCTGAAGGGAAACTCTTTCAACAAGGTGACTGCTTAAGAACGACGATGGCTGCTGCTAATGGATATTTATCGGACATATTTGAGAAGCTGAACGTTGTGAATACTTCTATGCAGGGAAGGACACCACCATATTACAAACAACTGACAAGATGAATGCTTTCGTCCGAAAAATTTCGTTTGTGGACGCAAAAGATACGCCAAGAAATATTTTTGATATGTTTCGTGCTTGTGTAAATGCAAGGCTGACGTTAACTTGAATTTTGATCAGGTGAAGAATGTAATTATTGCCCATCTAAACGGACTGCAAGAAAGGTTTCAGCATTATTTCGCTGAAAATTGATGTGACTAAATACGATTGGATTCGTATCCATTTCTGGCTGATCCTAGCACAAGCGGGTTGTCCACGCAAGAAGAAGAGCAGCTCATCGACCTTTTCGAGTGACCAATCCTGAAAATGGTCTTCCAAACAACACCAGTGACAACATTCTGGATTAGCATCAACGGTGAATATCCTCTCCTTTCTGAGAAAGCAATGAAAGTTCTGCTGCCATTTTCAACTTCGTATATGTGTGAGCAAGGATTTTCAGCAATTGGCAGCACTGAAGTCTCAATACAGAAATCGTGTGGACGCAGAGGCTGAGCTGCGAATAGCAGTGGGTACGAACATCGCACACAGGTTCGCTTCTCTATGCAACAGCAAGCAGGCTCAACCTTCTCATTAATCAAAGTGAGTGTCCAATAAAATAATATTTATTAGCTTTAGTAAAATTTCATTAACAGTTATACTTCTTGCAGATACCAACTTTGTTCTTCCGTTGTTGAATTGCATTGATTTCCTCGACGCGGCGTTCGAGGTTAGCTAAAGCTCCCCCGCTCTTCCACCGACGTAGCTGGCTAAGGGGGTCGCGGACGTACCGGTGTTCGTCAGGGGGGTCGCCACATGTACAAGGTTGAGAACCGCTGGCTTAGCCTCTTGCGAAGTTCTCTGCTGTTAGTCTCAGCGAGCCTAAACGAAAGAATGAGACTAAGCCGGAAGCTTTGAATGATGAAAGAATTAAAGGTAGCATTTAAACGCTCATAAATAAAAAAACTGTTTAAAAAATAAACTGCTTGATTTAAAAAAATCATTTTACAGGTATCATGCGTCGTCACAATTTATTTTTAATGGTATTTTCATTTTTTATACTTAATTTTGTTAATGTTGATACCTGTTCATTTTTTACGTCTGTTGATTACATATTCTTTGTGGCTGTGTATCACAGCATGTCACTGATATCTTGTGTTCTTATATTTTCATTTTTGTTGGTCAGTGCAGAGCGTGCTGTTTTGGTTGTGATGCTGCGCGATATAGCCAAAAAATATAACTAGGCGCCAAAGTTTGCCTTTTAATTGCTGGCTAAAAAACAAAATGGTGAAAAAAAGATGTCCACATGAAAAATACTGACATTTTTATGGATCTCTTTTTAATGTTCGGTAGGCGGTTGCAAGTTACTCCCATAGTCCCCTGCTTTTATTATACCACATTTATGCCACTTGAAGTCAGAATATTGCACATGATATGCAAGTACTTCAACCAAATAGGATACCTCTTTTGCTTCAACTTTCATATCCACAGGCCTCCTCTGTTCTTTTTGTTTTCAAAAGAAACATGTCAGGGTCGGACATGACAGTTGTTATTTATGGCACCGCCAGTGAGTGTATTTGTGAGAGGTTGTGACGAAATGAAGCAGAAATGTATTGCTCGGGTGGGATAAAATGAAGTATATTAAGGTGAGTAGTTTTTCTCTTCCCCATCGTTTCGGCGCTTGCCTGATGCGTCTGCCGCTCTATTTAAACTGTGCGTTTGTGTTGCCTTTGCTGATTGGAGATAACGGATACAGGGAATGTATGTGTATATCTGTAGGTGCATAAAATGCCATGGTTACGTACTGCTGTAGTGTTTATGCCTCTTAAGTGGGCAGATGACTACGTACGTGTGCGCGAGCACACATACACACACATGCGCATAAAAGTGATCTTAAGCGAGAGTTGTCACAGTGAAAAGGAATCAATCTTTTCAAAGATTTATTGAAAGCAAAATTTAACAAAGCAATATTAAATGACGATTCTTGCTGGTGCAGCACGTGCTGTTGACGGAACATGGATAATATATATCCCTCATAAGGGACATTTTGACAAAAAGGCAGACTGACTTGGGGCGCTTACCACCACATCCACCAACACCACCACCACCGAATAGTCGTCACCAGAACCGTCTTTGTCATCATTGTAGTCGTCGAGTTGCAATCACACGGCCTGGCTGGATGTTTTGTTATAATACTGTGCAATCTGTACATAGTCATATGAGTATTGTGGTGCCGCACGCACCCAGAGACACGCACGCGTGCAAACACACGCATATACTGAGTTACAGCGATGGACACCATCGTGAGCACGTGCACTCACGCAAACATAAAGACTGAATTTGAGAGACATCTAGCTCAAATATCCATCGTACGACAATCAATACAATATTAACGATCGAAGTATATGGCGAACTAGGTCTCCTCGTCAGATCGAGTTTCAATCAGTGCTTTCATTGCGAAGTCCAGTCTTAGATGAACACAAACCATTTTCAAATGTCAGTCACAGATTCGAGATCGTTAAACTTTGACACACAAACAAAAATATCATGGAAGAAGAGTATGAAGAAAATGAAAGAAGCAACAAGAACTCGAGAATAACCTTTAAAAAAAGAGCTGCTCACAAAATTGGATCCATGTAACATCTCTTGTCATTTGTATTACAATACTGCGTGGTGTGGAAATGCCGTGCACCAAAATCACTGTCCTCATATTTTAAGTCCACAGTTCTGTCCTGTGACCTCTCTCCTATACCGGATTCCAGACGTGATCCATAATATTGTCACAAAAAGTCGTGGTTAGTGGGATTTGCTAGGAAAGCTTTCCGGGGGTGAGGAGTGGTGAAAGGTGTGTGTGTGAGAGAGAGAAGAAAAAAATAGAGAACAGAGGAAGTTAATCACCAAACAGTTTCTGAACATTTCGCATGAGCTGCCTTTCCAAGTTGGAAACTGGAGTCCAGAAGATGAGCACCAAAAGCCTGGGCCCCGACATGGTGACTGTGTTGTGGAACACTGTTGTCACGTGACCTGTGTCCTCCTCACTGGCGCCCATTTGAGACTGGTCTCCACGTGATGCTTTGGTGTCCTCTTCCAGCACCCAGTCGAGCCTGACTGGCAAAAGACAAAGGAACTCAGAAACGCTTGACATACAGGGAGAAGACAGGCATAAAAAGTGGATTAAATCAGATCCGCAGACATGCAAACCTTTGGTAATGTTTGTAGGCTTTTTCCTTAGTTTGGGTACCCGCCATTTGTTCTCAAGATAATCTAATCATTAGGGGGAAAATGTACACCTAACTAGTCATTAAAAACCTTTAGCAACAAAAACCAGAATCTCAAATACACAACTTTTCGCGAAGAATAATCTTTAGGAGTGTCATGTGGTGTGATCGTGTGAGCTGAACTCTGGGTGATCGTCGTTCACTTGTAAAACCTATTTATATAGAACGGTGATAATTCCGCCGTTCTGTGTGCATTCAGTTTAGTGATGCTGCCAGCTGCCCTCTACAGACTTCTTTTAATTAAATATTTTGCATAATGATCGAAAGGTAAACGGGAAATTACCTAGTCAGTTCATTCTCATGATCATTTCAACAGTATTACATAAGGTCAAGTAAGGCGAATAACTTTTTTTTTTAAATCACTGGATTCAGCTCAGTTCAAAATACTTTTTCCAAACATGAGAGATTCTGGAGATAAATGTCGACAGTTAGGTCCAACGCCCGACTTTACGACTGCATACGAATACCTAGACCTACTTAATTCCTAATTAACATATCGTCCTAGTTCAGTTCTTCCTTGAAGTCTTCCTTGTCTTAATACATGATGTTCGTGGGTCTTTTATCTCGAGAACCGAAGGGGAATATTCCCCCTTACTAGGTCACGACTAAGATTGCAGTAAAGGAACATACTGTACAGATTGGTGACAAAGTGTAATAGCACTCATTATTTAGAAACATAAACTGTATGGGTTGTCGTGAGCAGGTAGAGAACTTACGTTTGAAGAGATTGATGTTGTTGCTGATGCACACAGTCTTTGTCTCATTGTTCCTCCTCATACTCATCAAAGATTTCGTTGTGAAGCGAAGGCCTGTGTTTTCCACCCAAACAAAGTCCAGGGTGCTCTCAGGTCTGTCTCGCCGTGTTAACCTTCACGTCCCTCTCTGATTAAACACGGAGCAAACTTGTCACGTGCTTGGAAACGCAGGATGTTGCACAGTTTAGTCAACTCTTTGCCCAGAACAAACCATTATTATATTAAATGTCTACAGTCTCTTTACGGAGTCTACAGTCAAGGTGGTCATGAGCAATGTCATGAATCTTGACAATACGATCTGTGTGTACGTGCTAAGTCTC